>NC_068347.1:3505382-3753435 GCF_014633365.1 Diospyros lotus | reverse complement strand
CATGAATATACATGCATCAGGAAAATACATCAACAAATGATAACAATTTGAGCCACGCCTTCTGGGTTGATGGCCACCTCACCCGCGTCAAGCGCTCATAGGATATCCTTTCTCATCCACGGACTTAGCCGTCGCGCAAAATAATAGGTGCGCAAATCAGTATAATCATGCATCACATATGCATATCCCCATTTCATGTCAATCCTCAATGATTAAGAAAAATCTCAAATCATGCTTAACATGCACAATTACATAAATTAAAGTGTGCACTATCTTATGATCACAGGGTAAATTTTAATACATTTATTGACTCATACTTATAGAAATGCCCAAACCAATATTTACGGTATATTTTTACCCCAATGATAATCGCAAGGAATCAAAATTTATACATGCAAGAAACACTAAATCTTGCATGACACTAGACCCTAATGAATAAATGTCATTCCTTAAGAAATGTAGGGTGACACAAAACCCTGTTTAGATTTTTGCAATGTTCAACAAGAAAACGAATTAATATTGCAAGATTTATCGAAATAAGGAAAATAAAACCCTTTTATCCAACAATGAGGGTTATCAAGAATAATTCAAAAAAACAATGGAAGAACTATACAAAAATCATAATTTTAAACGTAGGAATGATAGACTACATAGGAAGAGTTGAATAACAACATATTTCAGAAATTTCCAGATTTCAAGCATATTTTCAAAAATCCAATCTGGGCTCAATATTTGGTCAAATACCACAAACGATATACCAAATCAAAGCCTAATGAGTCTAGTTTCTGGAACATCAACTGGATTTGAAATCGGAAATAACCACAAGGAGATATTCCACAAAAACCGAAACAAGGCAGAATTTGTAACAGTAATTTACAGAATTCTACATAGAATTCAACAAGGTTGTTATGGGTACAAATCATAACCAAAAATTTCAAATCTTATACCGAATCGAAGCCCATGAAGTCTATTTTATATAAAAATAAATGGATCACAATTTGGATATAACCACAGAGCATTATACCCCAAAAACCGAAGCAAGAACAGATTATTCAAAAACAGAGCAGAAAATTTCCAGATTCTGGGCAAGAATTTACAAGGATACTGTAGGCTCAAAACACAGCCAAAAATTCTAAAAATTTACCAAATGAAGATTATCAAGTCTAGTTTATACAGAAACAAACGGACCTTGAATCGGATATAACCACAGAGAGTTATACCCTAAAGAGTACAACAAGGTCAGTTTACTCGAAAGCAGTAAAATTTCCAGATCTTAGCAGGGATTTACAAGGCTATAACATGATCAAATATTAGTCAAAAAATTCGATTCTTGTGTCTAGAATGAAGCTTAAGATGTCTAGTTTACAACCCAACAAACGGATCTCAATTTGGATATAAACACAAGGAGTTATAGACCAAAGAACATAACATGGTCAGTGAATCCGAGAATAAGAATTTAAGAGCAACAACTTAAAAATGAAGGAAACAAGCCTTCTAAGATGGAAACAAGGTTGAAGAACTTGCATTAAAATATAATCAAGAGAAGAAGAACTTACACAATCATAAGGAGAAGAAGAAGAAGAAGATCTTGAATTTGAAACAAGAAGGAAGGGAACTTGCCTTAGATGGTTGCAAATCCAAAGAGATGAAGACACCCCCTTGAAATTGAAAATTCCATAGTCTCCACTTAAAGCTTCAATGAAGAAGAACAATGGAGGAAGAAGAGACAATCGGGAGAGGGAGAAGAAGAAGGGAACAAGAAAGTAAGAAGAAGAAAAGGAGGGAAAAAATGTGGGAGACTTGTCTCCCAACTCCTTTCAATCCATCTCCCTTTTAATTTTCTCTAATTTGCCCTTCATACTAACACACACAATTCACATATCTCTTACCCATTTTGGTCATTTTATCATTTTTCTTAATCTTTTTTCTTTTTAATTAAGATACCATTCTCTATGCCCATGGCCCAAGCCCAAGTCAAAATATATAGCCCAAGCCCAAGTCAAAATATATGGCCCAATCCAATTTAAGGCCCAATGCACTTTTCTTGAGATTTGGGTTCAACCCAATTCATTTACACTTAAGATTTAATTATTTATCAATGGTCTAATTCAAATAAGGCCCAAACCCATTTAGCCCACAACTTTGAGACTTTTTCACACCAAATATTATTTTCATTAATTTACCCCCATTACCAACTCATATAATATTTTTAACAATTAATTAATAAAGGCAACAACTCTAATGTGCAAACTAAAATACCCATAACACCTAGACCCACTAACGGGTCGTTACACCCCTGTCTCGCCAAGTGTGTCATTATAAGGGAATTCTTGGGAATCTTTTTTTTTTTTTTCATGTTCATCACGTGTGTTGCTTCAAGAACAATCTTCACATGCTTTAACATGCCCAACACATGCGACGATTCAAAGAACAATCTTCACATGTTCACCAGGCCGACACCCGTGATGATTCCAAGAACAATCTTCACATGCTCACAAAATTTCGAGAACCCCAGTCTTGCCCGTTTAACCAACAAGATCAATAATCTCAAACTGAATGAGTCATAACATTACGCAACAGAAAGTAATAACATCAAATACCGTGGACTACCACGATCGTTCATACATACGTCAAAATAGGTATTACAACTCTAAAATGATACAACAATTATCACGCTAAACACCGTCAGCCCTTAACTAGCCATGTCCTTGCCTTCGCAACAGTCCCTAGCTGGAAAGTTGAATGTTCCATGGGCATAACTCAAATTAAATGATGAAACATCTAAGTGATGGCATAATACAGTTTACTGAATGCATGAAAGATTATGAGCATAGCATATACAAACAACGACAACACGCAACACGTCTAACTTGAGAAATCTCCCTGGCATCCTCAATCTCCCTTGGAAATCGTTCCACATCACCCGATTGGGATTGACCTTGACGCGACATACTTAATCCCCGGGTGCCCATCCATGTCACCCAATGACTGGGATTAATCTTGCCCCATTCTCAAGAAAATCTCATCCCATCCCCACGGACATAACAACGACATGAATTCAACATAATAATGATATGAAAATCACACGTCATGTACTGACTCTTTTATAAGTAAAATCAGTTGATGCAATACACCACATGTTTAATATGCATATAATACCAATATCCTTAAGTAAAAAACGCTTACAAGAAACATCCTAAGTTCTAGAGGGTATAACCGCTCGCTGAAACTAGTCTAAACATGTGCAATCTAAGCACAGGAGGGTAAAGCCGCTCACCTGAACCCAATACACTCACACTAAACCACTTACAAGACAAAGGGTAAGATTGGATCAAGCCACTCAACTTGTTTGAAAAGTCGATTTGCACCTCATTATAAGTGTTTGGCCTCAAAAGATGTGCAATCATTTTTTCTAATGGTCAAATTGTCTCATGTTTACCTTGTGTATATAGAAATCAATATTTCTAGTTTTCCCATAATTTTCTCAATTTTTTTTATTTTTCTCTATTTTCCATAAATTCCTTTTTCCTCAAAAATTTCAAAACACTTACCTACCATCTATTTTCACCAAATATTTTTTCATAAATATTCCTAAAATAATTTTAAAAAAAATAAAAAAATTAATTTCGTGTGAAACGCACCCTCACGCGCCAAGCAAATGGCTGAGGATGGAGTTTGCGAGCGCAACACGAGCGGGCTGTATTTTCTAGTCGTCTTCTCCAACGATGGCCGCCTAGGACGGTCTCCGATGACCAAACTAATTATACCGCCTTGTAGTACTTCTCGAGGCAATACTAGGGGTGCCCCTACATGTCGAAAAACACCACCGGAATAGCCCTTAGTGGCCGTTTACAGGGTTCGATTTCGGCGAGCTTGATTTTTCAACCATCTTGCTGAAAACCCTCTAAACTTATACTAGACTCCTCCAAACTCTCCAGAAATTCTTTCCACAACTCAAAGAACAAAAGTCCTCTATCCTTGATGCTTGATTCAAGCCAAAACACAAGCAATTTCACTCGATTTATTTTTGAAACTTTCACCCTTCAACCCCTATTTATACCGATTTTCTCGAGCAAAACTCACCAAATCTTGGTCATTTTTATCCTTTAAGCACCAGATCTAGCCTTTAAATCACTTGAATAACCCTAAATCATGAGAAAAAATCCCTCGAAATTTTTGACCAAATCTCCGATCACATTCGCCATAAATTTCGGTCACATCACCGCCGTTCTCGGCCAATGGCCATCGCCCATCGATCCATCATGACCTGGAGGCTATTCTAGAGCCTCCAGGCGAGCTTCCCGATGGCCAGAGACGGCTGGCCGGTAGCCACAGCGCGGCTAGTCGGTTTCCCACTACTTCTTGCAATTTTGCACTTTCACCCCCCAATTAATTTCCAATTACAAATTGCCCCTATCCTTGATACCCCTAAACTTTCCATCAATTCCACTATGGCCTACAAGTTCCAAACTCTTCATTTCCCCTAGAGTTTATGAAAAAATCATCTTTTCAATCTCCCTCAAGTAGTTTACACATTTTATACTTTGGCCCGAATGCCCCTAATCGCATATTTTTGCTCCCAAATCTTCATGAATCTCTTGGTTTTGACAAACTCTAATTCCTTGGGCATCTTTATCTTCCTTTCTTTACTCTGACATGGTTGCTTACCTCTTTCGTTCATGTTTGAAAATTACACATTGGCCCCAAAACAATGATAAACCTCATTTTGACTCCTCAATTTCTAAAATACATTTGATATAAAATACTGGGTATTACAACCAACATGTCAAGAACTTGTCCCTACTTCTAGATAGGGATCTAGTAGCACTTCTACCCCTAAATTGTGATCTTTTATCAGTTTTTCCCTTAATATGTAAGCTCTCTACAATATTAGTTTTCTTATCTTTCTTGACTTCAGGATCTCTAAATCTTAAGGCCACTAAGACATCTTCTAAAAAAGGGGATTCTCTGCCATATTTAATTGCAGTTTTCATGTCTTTATAGGATTCTAGCAAGGAGTTTAAAAGGAGAATGGCCTGATTTTCATCAAATATCTTTTAATCTATATTGACTCATCTTATCGTGATAACCTTAAAGTCATCAAATTTTGATGGGTCCATTTTAACCCAAAAAGTTGTTCTTTCAAATAGATTTTGTTTGAAAGAGTTTTCGTCATATACAAAGATTCAAGCTTTTGTTGGTCCCTTAGGTAATGATCACTCAAAAGGGGAAGTGAATTGAGTGAAAAAAAACTTTTTGCTTATTAAATTCTTTATATGATTACTCAAAATCAATCTTATCTTATGCTAAATTTATATTACGCCAAACAATAACACAAATAAGAAAGTAGAAATAAAACGTGTAAAAGACACAGTGATATATAGTGGTTCGGTGTATTACAAAATACTTAATCCACTCTCGCAGGATCTTAACCACTCTTGGGGTTCCACTAAACCAATTAACGCCAAGATTTTCCCTTAGATTACCTTGAAAACTACACACAAACACCCAAATTTTCAACAGATCTAGGAAACCAAAACAAGCCACACAAAAGTTTAATGATTACAAATATCGTCCTCACAGGGACACATGTAAATCGTAGAAAAATATTAAAAGGCAATAAGAAAATAAATAATCGATTATACCTTTAGTTGATTGAGATGAGAAGTCTTTTATCAACGCTTCAACTTCCAACTGCCTTGGGCTCGATATTGAATGAACAATGATGCACATCGCCTTTCGATCTTGAATGAAAATAATAAGGTCTTTGAGAACCTTCGTTTATGACTCTTTGAATGCTTTGGATGTGATTAGAGAGGCTTCAATCCGAGCTTAAAATGATTTTATACTTCTTAGGGCGACCTGCTTTCCTTTTAAACTTTTATGCCCGTTAGACCTGAATAGTTGACTAATAATGAAAATCTTTAATCGACTGTTGCTGAATCTTTAGTCGACTAATGAAAAATCACTTCTCGGCCCAATCGACTAGTGCTGCAAGAGAGAAAACATTTATGTAGAGATGTTCTCTGCTTAGTTGACTAATGCTATATGGATAATAAACTAATGAACCAAAACTACTGAAAATAAGTTTTCTCTATTAAAAAATATTTGCAAAATGATTTGAATAAATAAGCATACTTTATTTGAATTAATGCCATAAAAGGTTATTAGAAAATAAAATTAGGGTTAACGATTTGTACATAGTTCAAAATTTGTCTTTTTGTTATAATTATCAAAATATTAAAATAAATTAAATATACCAAGTTGACTCAAAATTCTCCCACTTTTTGATAATGACAAAAACATGATTTTTGACATAATCAATTTTTTTTTTTTTAAATTTGAACTCCCCCTGACAATATGCACAAAATTTTATGGATTCGAAATATCAGTTTCAAGAATCAATATTAAGCAAATGGGAATCATGCAACCATAGTAAGCATAAGATTAACTCATGTAACTCTTAAACTTACATAATATATCCATCAGACTAGACTATCATACTGCCATATTTCTCCCTATTTTTTTGCCATAATCAAAACAGCATTAGCAGAGACAATAAGGAAACAAAAGCTATCATATAATTTAGTATGATAAACAAAAATAGAGAGTAGGAGATATATATCAGCATGATGTGAAATTATAACGAAATGTAAATTGAAGCATCCCTATACACAAAATAAACCTAGGCATCCCTAGGTGGTGCAGGAAACCATGTGGGAGTATCATCGGGCTGGTCCGGTCGTTGAGGTAGGTAGTTGTTGATGACGGGGAACAAATCGCAAAATATAGTTGTCAACTTGTTTTCTAAGGTTGTATCGGAGTTCTGGACATCTCAAAGCTCGTCATGGATGGCTTCATGATCTTAGCAAGATGCTCCAAACGTTCTTGAAGGATAGATAGAGAGGATGTAGGTCGAGCAGAGGATGGGCCAGGCATGTCTGAAGGCTAGTTGGGATGGACGGGAGTATAGGTAGGGTTTTCATCGGTATGGGGTTTGAGTTTGGTTGAGCTTGAAGTAATGGTAGGAGGCTTATATACCCATGTGTGATTTATGTATTTGTAATGCATATGAGCCACGGTGGCATCATTGATGACATGATGATAAAGGGCTCAAATTCTTTATCTCCAAGATCGATTTGGAGGTGAGTGAAGATATGGGTTAAGAAGCGACCATATGGAAGAGGAGAACTTTTACGGCTCGCGGCATTTTGAATATGCTCATCAATCAAGGACATGATGTCGATGGTACAATTATTCATTAGAGCCCATAACAGATGTGCATCAATAGGTGTCGCAGCCCATAGCCCGGAGCAACTAGCTAGCATGGTGGTTCGTGAGAGGGTCACCAAGAATGATAAGGAAAACAAGATAATAGAACATAAACAACATGCCTCATTTGCAAGCAAGCCTAACCAAGGAAATATTATATATGTTAACCCAAAATTTACAATCATTTTAGGCTTAAATGCCTGTTACATTTTTTCTTTCAAAATAGGAGACAGAATACAAAATTGTTTTTCTCTTCTCCTTCATCATTTCCCCACCACACCCCCAAACTCAACGGTTGGCATAGCTTTGTACACACTAGACACCTCCAACATCACCCGCGGTTGGACCACTGGAATTCTTTACTTTACCCTTATTTGAAATGAGGAAGAATGCAAGTTGAGCCATTGGGCTCGTAGGCAGTAATAAAATATGAGGCATCGCGGAAACAAATAAGAGGGCATGATCACTGATGCAACAATATGATTTTATCTTTCATGCACTATCGTTGGTTTAATGACTTCATTTCAATTGATGATATAATTCATCATCATGAGTTCATTTCTCATGCCCACTCCTACCACATCATTCCATGACAAAAATAAATATGATCACAATGATGCATATCAAATATATACAATACCCGCTCTTTTAGCGACATTAAACATGTTTCCCCACTTTTTTCCCGTGGATCTCTGTCCATCTCCACACTGGTCGTACCAGCCGGACATTTCAGAGTCTTGCTCTGTTTGGCAGGTATACGCCCCCCCAACATTCAGTTTGGATATCCTTAACACACTTCCCTCGAGGGACATTCCTACAAGCTAGCGCGCAAAATAATATATGCGCTAAGATTCCCATATATAACAATGCGCCATGCAATGCTATGACCTGATGCTTCTCTTTGAGGTCTCCATTATCATTTCCAACATGTCATTTAATAATTACCACCATTCTGCATAAATTTTATGATTAGCACATTATGAACATTTTATGGCTTTAGGCTTGGTAGAATGAATCCCAACCAATCATAAGAGTATAGAACTCCTTTTTTGAGATTTTTGAACAAACGAATCAAGTTGACTTAAAGAAGAGTCGAGTCGACTTATTTGGGACTCGAGTCGATTTGTTGGAAGGCTAAGTCGACTCGACTAAGAGGGAAAAATCCCTTGAGTCGACTTAATCGAGAGTAAAAATACAGAGGAAAAATTTAGTCGACTTAGGCTCAAATAAGTCGACTTAATTTCAATCAAGTCAACTTAGCTTGAGTTGACTTAATTTTCCTCAAGTTGACTTAATCTCAATTGAGTCGACTCGACCAAACCCAGATTGTGCGAATAGAGCAAAAACTTACAAAAACCCTAGCTAAGACATGAATACATGGCATAGACCACCAACAAACAAAAATTGACCATTTCATGGGGTAGGGGTTTGGGACAACACAATGTCCCTTTGAGGCCTTTAACACTCAAATCGATGGATTTACAAGAAACCCTCCCCAAATTTTCAATACAAAGGAAAAACTATCTTTTTTGATAGAGATACCAAAGAAGGGAAATTTTACAAAAGAAATTGAGGAAAACAACATCCCCACCATCCAACTAGAGAAGATTTCTCATCCCCAAGGTCATCCACAAAGAAACCCTAAAAACAAAGGAAATGGAAGGAAAGATGCTTGCCTTGGATTTACTTGAAATTGAAGATCTCCTTCTAAACCACCAAGATCACCACTCCTAGCTTCCAATTGCTTCAAATATTCCAAGAGAGATGAGGCAAGATTGCAAGAGAAATAGATGATTGAGAGAAGAGGAATCGAAGAAGAAAAGAAGAGAGGGGAAGGGAGTGATGAGAGAGAGAATGAAGAGAAGAAGCAAATTTGAGTCTTTAACTAAGCTCACAAAAGACCATTTTACCCTTTCCCTTTATTGACATTTCCCCTCTTATCTCTCCCTTCAATATTTTACAACAATTCTTTTATTCCACATATTTCATTTTTCCTTACATTTCTCTTGATTTTAATAAATCATATACCATCATTAAACTTCCTTTTTTCCCAACATTTTCACACAATCCAAATCTTACTTATTTAGCATAATTCCCAAAACATAAATTTAATTTACATTACTTCTAATGCATTTAAAAATAATACCAATTTACTCCAAGCCCACTAACGAGTCGTTACAGTAGGAGTGAAACTGTTGTGGGTCCCTTGGTGAGGAAGAAAAATATGGGTTATGACATTGTGAGTTAAACGAATAATTGTTTTGAGGAATGAAATTACGATTACCAATTAAGTCAAGAATTATCGTTTATCATGGGATGTCAGTGAATGGAATCTCAGAGTCGTCGGTAACCAAGGGAATGTTAAAGACAGATGATAAGAACTCCCGGGTCACGGTGATATTAACTCCTTTAACAAAAGTGTTAGAAAGATCGTCTAGATTGCTATAGAAGGTGCGAATCAAAAATGGGTACACATGACAACTTTGGGTAAGAAGAGCTGCCCAGGGGCGATGTTCAAAAAACCATGTGCAAAAGTTTAATTGGTGTTTGTCAAAGAATTTGCAAAAAATATTCTTACCGTGAAGAATAGTTTGTGCATGAAAGGATTTATAAAAGTGTGCCTCTAGGTTAGAGTTTGGGAAGTACAAGGATTAAATTGCTTATTGTGGGGTAGGGGTTGGGCGATGTGATGATGTTGAGGTACGTGAACGTTTGCGTGAGGCTAACATGACTACAATGAGTTGTCAAAAAGAGACGATAGACTTCTATTTCAATCAAAATGGACAAGCCAGATGCAACAAACACAAGAATACCAAGAACACCAAAACCAACAAAGAATTAAAGAGTGAACCAACAACCTTTCGCAAAATAGAACCACTTTGACGCGATGGAATTGTTTGACAAAGAGATGAAACTTATTGAGGGTATGGTTGCACAGCACGATGGTTACGAAATGATATAACTAAAACGTGGGATGTAAAAGAAATGTCATGGAGAAAAGATAGAAATGGTGATATCAAACACTAAAACATACAACACAAGAACAAAAAAAAAAAAAAACCAGATTACTTCAGACTAAAACAGAAGGATGAAGACGAAGCATCGTGGGAAAGGCAGAGATCCTGACGATAGCGGTAACCGGCGATGAGAACGTCGAAGATGAGGTTTTGAGAGAGAGTGAGAGAGTTCGAGTATGGAAGGAGAGGGGTTTTGAGAAAAACAGGGGAAGTGGGTTTTGAAGAATGAGGAGGGAAAGCCGATGGTCTTTTGAATAATCACCTTACGTCTCGGGATAGTTGACTATTTTAAAGCTTTAGTCAACTCATCGTGAGTCGAATTTTTAAAGGAATGAGTCGACTAATCATTGCAAGTCGACTATAAATATATTTTAGTAGGCTTATAGTTAGTCGACTTTAATTGATAGCTAGTTGACTATTTTAAAACTGATTTAAAATATATTGAACCACACCACATGATAGCTAATTTCTTCTATCCAAAAGGATTTATTATCCCTAATTCCCTTCAAATATAGTTGAATCGGATCCTCGGGAAGGGGTTTTGTAAAAATACCAGCTAATTGCAAGTCGGTTGGAACAAATTCAAGTATTATCTCTTCGTTTTGGACATGGTCTCTAATAAAATGGTGCCTGACTTCTATGTGTTTTATGCGTGAATGTAACATGGGGTTCTTTGATATACTAATGGCACTCGTGTTATCACACTTAATCGGGGTTTGTTTAAATACTATTCCAACATCTGTTAACTCTTGGCGAATCCATAAAACTTGCGTACAACAACTATCGGCAGCGATATATTCAGTTTCGGCAATAGATAATGCTACTGAATTTTGTTTCTTTGAGAGCCATGATATTAACTTATTCCCTAACAACTGATATATGCCGGAGGTGTTTTTTCGGTCTACTTTGCAACCGACAAAGTCTGCATCGAAATAACCTATTAATTTAAAATCATCTTCATTTGGATACCATAGTCCTACATCTTGGGTTCCTTTAAATATCTAAAGATTCTTTTAATGACCAATACATGAGATTCCTTAGGATTTGACTAAGATCAAGCGCATAGACACACACTAAACATAATATCGGGCCTAGTTGTCGTTAGGTAGAGTAAAGATCCTATCATACTCCTATATAATTTTTTATGCATGTTTTTGCCTTGCTCATCTTTATCTAGCTTAGTAGATCTGCTCATTGGGGTGCCTATCGTTTTAGCATTTTGCATGTCGAATTTCTTTAATATTTCTCTTAGATATTTAGATTGATGTATGAATATACCTTCTTTTGACTGTTTCACTTGAAGGCCTAGAAAATAAGTTAATTCTCCCATGAGACACATCTCAAACTTGCTTGTCATGAGATTTGCAAACTCCTTGCATAATTTGTCGCTTGTTCCTCCAAACACAATATTGTCTACATATACTTGAATAATTAAAATGTTTGAGCTTTCATTTTTTATGAAAAGGGTTGTATCAATTTTTTTCTCTAGAAAATCCTTTCTCAATGAGAAATTTACTTAACCTGTCATACTAAACTCTAGGAGCTTGTTTGAGGCCATAAAGAGCTTTTTTAAGCTTGTACACTTGATCTTCTAAGTATGGGTCCTCAAAACCTAGAGGTTGACTTACATAAACCTCTTCATTGATGTAGTCATTTAGAAATGCACTCTTCTCATCAATTTGATATAGCATAAAATTCTTGTGTGAGGCAAAGGCTAAAAACATGTTTATTGCTTCTAATATTGCTACCGGAGCAAATGATTCTTCAAAGTCAATGCCTTCTTCTTAACAATATCCTTTTGCTACTAGTCTTGCTTTATTTCAAACTATATTTTCACTCTCATCAAGCTTATTTTTAAACACCCATTTGGTTCCTATGATTGATTTTTCTTTTGGTCTAAGAACTAACTTCCAAACTTCATTTCTCTTGAATTAATCTAATTCTTCTTGCATAGTCTTGATCCAATATTCATCTTCTAAAGCTTGGTCTATGCAAGTTGGCTCAACCTTGAATAGAAATGCTACATTATTACAGTATTGTTGAAAAGATGCCCTAATCACTATTCCTTGGTTTGGATTTTCTTTGATTTGATCTAAAGGATGCCTTGACGCATGTTTGAAACTTTTAGGAAGCTTATCTAGATCCTTTTTTTCTAAAGGCTGATCTTGAGAATGAGACCTTGAGGGCACAACTTGAGAAACTTCTCTGAAATCTATCTTTCTTAAATCTTTGGATAAATCAATTGGCATTTCTTCTTTAATATCATTTCTTTCTTTTGATTCAAGATGCTCATTAAATCTTACATGTATTGATTCTTCTAAAGACTTGTTTTAATATTGTACACCCTATAGGCTTTGCTAGCATTTGAGTACCCTTTAGTCACTTTTAACCTAAAATTTTTCCACATTATCCTTTGTGTTTAGAATGAAACACTTACAACCAAATGCTCTAAAATATGTCACGTTAGGCTTTTTACCAAAATATAATTCAAATGGGGTCTTCTTAATGCCTTGTCTTAGATTAAATTTATTTAGGATATGGCAAGTGGTATTTACTACTTTTGCTCAAAAGTAAGTTGAAAGCTTGTTCTCTAATAACATGGTTCTAGCCATTTCTTGGAGAGTCCTATTTTTCCTTTCAACGACACCATTTTATTGAGGAGTTCTAGGTGTGGAAAATTGATGAAGGATATCATTCTCTTTGCAAAATCCATAAAGTGCCTATTTTCAAATTTCCTACCATGATCACTTCTAATAGAGACTATTTCATTTTCGTGCTCTCTTTGGATCCTTTTAGCTAATTTAATGAAATTTTGAAATGCCTTATCCTTTGAGGTCAATAACATAATCCAAGTAAATCTAGAATAGTCATCTACTACAATCACTACAAAAAATTAGCGTTTTAGCGACAGAAAATTCCGTCGCTAAAACATCAAAATCCGTCGCTAAATTTTTTAGCGACAGATTTAGTGACTGGTACCTTTCCGTCGCTAAAACTAGCGTCGCTGAAATTTACCAACGGAATTAGCGATAGGTATTTTTTAATGACGGAATCAACGACAGGGTTGTACCTGTCGCTGATTAGCGACGGAGTTGACCCGTTGCTAAATTTGAATTATTTTATTATTTTATTTTTATTTTTTTTTATTTTTTAGCTACGGAGTTGAGCTCGTCGCTAAATTTTAATTTTTTTATTTTTTATTTTTTATCAACGGGGTATAGCTCGTCTCTAAATTTAATTTTTTTATTTTTTAGTTACGGGTATGATCCCGTCGCTAAATTTTATTTTTTTATTTAATTTTTTTTATTTTTTAGCTATGAGTGTGATTCCGTCGCTAAATTCAATCCCGCTAAATTCAATCCCAAAATTTAAAATTCAACGCATACCAAGTCCCTCCCATGTGCGCCACGTGGCTGCGCCTCTGCTCGCCACGTGGCAACACTGGATTTTACTCCCCTAACTATTATTCTCAAGCTTTCTACCAGATTCGAACCCCCAACCTCTCATGACCAAGTTTAACGCGCGAGCTAGCCGATATGAAAGCCTTCTTGTTTATTGTTATACATAAAATATATTTATAATATTATCTTCCTAATATTTTAGAATTATATTTATACACCAAAATTTCATAAACTTATTTAGTAATATTAATTTTAATATTTAATGTTAGTAAAGGGAAATGAATATTAATTTTAATTTTATTTTATTATTAATTCAAATAAAATTTTATTAACTATTATATTATCAGTGAAAAATTATTTTTTTATTTTAATTTTAATTTGTAATATATTTAAAATTATTAATTTAATTTTTACTAATATTAATGTTAGTAAAAATTATTATGATATGTTTAAATGTAAAATTTTTAATTTTTACTTATTTTTTTTTAGTGATGGGATTGGCCCGTCGCTAAATTTTAATTAATTTATTTAATTTTATTTATTTTTATTTTTATTTTTTAGCGACGAGGTTGAGCCCGTCGCTAAATTTGAATTATTTTTGTTGATTTTTTTTAAATTTTTTAGCGACGGGGTTGAACTCGTCACTAAATTTGAATTATTTTATTTAATTTATTTTTATTTTTTAGAAACGAGGTTGAGTTTGTCGCTAAATTTGAATTATTTTACTTTATTTTATAACGACGGGGTTGATCCTGTTGCTAAATTTTAATTTTTTTATTTTTTATTTTTTAGTGACGGGTGTGACCCGTCACTAAATTTTAATTTTTTTCTATTTTAGCGAATTTGAATTTTTTTTATTTTTTAGCGACAACGCTAAATTTTAATTTTTTTATTTAATTTTTTTTATTTTTTAGCGACAGGGTTGAACTTGTCGCTAAATTTGAATTATTTAATTTAATTTATTTAATTATTTTTATTTTTTAGCGACGGGGTTCATCTCGTCGCTAAATTTTAATTTTTTTATATTTTAATTTTTATTTATTTTTTATTTAATTTTTTTAGCCACGGGGTTGAAATGAGGTTTACCAAATGTGTCAATTCCAACCACTTTACCTTTGGCATTGTCACCAAACATGACTAATCCTCCATCTTTGAGAGTGAGATCTAGGAATAGGTCTCACTCACCAATCATGTGCCATGAGCATCTACTATCTATATACCACTTGTTGCTCATTGTGGTTTTCACCCACATCCGCACATATAGAATTACCTCTTAGTTTTGGGCACCCATCTAGTGACAGATCCCTTGTATCTTACTTCATTAAGATCAAAAGATTGAGTGACTTTGGATGTGCTTGCATGTGACACATTAGCAATTTTGAACGTTTTCTTTTCTAAGTCTCTCATGGTTTGGACTACCTCTTTGGGTATCCACATCCTAATTTCTTTGATCTTCTTCAATTGAGGCTACCACCTAGATAGTCTCCATTCCCTTTTCGGTGCCTTGGGTTTAGGTCTAGGTTGAGCATTCTTCCTAGAAATTAATGTGGCTAGAGATTTTTCACTGGCATTCTTCTCAATCATTAATTTGTTGTTTTGAACCTTTAGTTCCTTAATTTCCTCTTGAAGCTTAATTGATTCATCGTCATTCTTGATTTCATTTTCTCTTTTTAGTTCCATTGTCTTCTCTTCTAAACTCTTTATTTGATTTTTCAAACTTTCATTTTCTTTTGTATGGATTTTCTTTGAATTTTTAAATTCTTTCTTAATAACTTGATATTCCTTATACAATTTTTCGTATGGTTCTTGAAGTTCTTCTAATTCAGTGTCATTTTCTTCTTCATCTTCCATGCCCATAAGACATACATGAGCTTTTTCTTCTTCGGATTGAGATGACTCACATGAGGCATCTACATCACATGCCGAAAAGGCATGCTTTTTTGATTTTCTATATCTTTTCTTTTATATTTTCTTATCAGTTTTCTTTTCATTTCTATCTTTTCTCTCTTTGGGACAATCATATTACATATGTCCCACCTTTTTACAGTTATAGCGCATATGAGACACTCTTTTGCGCCCCTTTTCTTTCCTTTTCATCAGTTTAGCAAATGTTCTAATAAGGAAAGTTGTATCATCATTGTAACGACCTGCTCCAACCTACAGAGCGCTACTTATGAATAATCGACCGTGTTACTCACTCGAGAAAACTACAATTGAAGGGTTGAATTATGTTTCAACAGGAAACACCCTAGGTGAGCACTAAGCTTTGTCCAGCGAAACAGATAAGGAAACACAGCTAAACGGAACCCGAAACTCGAGTAAGCTTTACCTTTCTTCAGCTCGCCTCACAGCAAGCCAAAGTTGACACAAACACAGAAACTAGCGCATCAAACATCCACTGAGTACTGGGAATTTATGGAAATATACATTTTCAATCTTTACCTGATCCGAACTTGGCTCCACCAACTGAGGCCATATACATCAAACCATCTCAAAATCACTTATCACATTATGGTAATTACAACAACTAGATACAACTAGCGCTCAATAACATTTACACTCAATGATATATACATATACCACCACATGAATACATACAAGAGATACCAAATACAAACTCAGGCGACAACGTTAGTCGCCAATCAGCCTCCTGACACCATCCTTACTAGCATTTGGTGTTGCACATCTACATCACGAGGTAAAAGCTCATGAGTCATAAAGACTCAGTAAGGGTGCAATGCATAAGTAAATGAAGCATGAGAGAGCATGTAATGCAAAAATGTAATGCAAATGGGTAGTCTTCCATGCCCTCATAACCTTCGTAGGTTAAGGCATCAACCAACCCTTACCACAATACTAGTCCTCCATATAGCTATAGGTATACTAGAACTCATATCATACAAGTGTTAACCATTACATGGAACTCATGAAGAAAAATATTTACAAATGCAAGACCACCACCCTTAGGGGTCATCCCTTATTTAGTTCGAAGCCTCTCCTGCCTCGGCATGAACTCCAGCTTGAACCACAAACTCTTTTAGGATCACCGCTTCCCCGGTCGAACTTAGATGCAACACAAAATCCATCAATATCAAACATTAATACAATGTCTTCAATTTCGCCATACACCGCAAATCAACCAACCATAACCTTAGATCCCAACCACGGGCATAATCCAGCCATCACTTTATTCAACATCATCATACATAATGGGAATCAACCGAAAAGAAATCTAATTAATTACCTCGATTAATCTAGAGGAGAAATTAGGATTTGCCTACTCGGTATTGCCTCCTGAGTTTCCACCTTGTGCTCAAAACCTCATTTTCGAGCCTCCGATACATTCCTCGAGCGCTAAAATAATTTTCATAATTTTTTCTCGAATTTTCTGGAATTTTCTTGCATTTTATCCTATTTTTCTCTATTTCCAGATTTTCTTTTTATTTTCTATTTTTTTCTTCTTCCTCTACTTCTCTTTTTTCGTGCGCTGCGTGAGTACAGCAGTCGGTCGGCCACCGCTGCTGGCCCTCTATAGGCCACGCTTGTCTCCGACTACTGGCCGGTCACCTCCGCCGCCGCATGGCAGTAATGGCCACCCCCCCACCACGGCCACGCAGGGCCTCTCCCATGCACCATATGCTCTGCAGCTAGCATGGAAAACCTCTTGGCTCCTCTACAACTGGCCACGCCATTGCTTCCGGCCATCGTCGCCGCCTTCGCACGCTTGTTTCTCTGTTGCCTCATGCCACGGCAACCACTGTTGCTTGCCTTTGCATCAGCCATAGCCGCCTTTACTCGTCGGCCATGGCAGCCCCCCATGCTGTCGCCACTCTCAGCCCCCCAACGTCGACTACTGCTTCAATGGCCACCATCGACCATCTCAATCACCCCAATCTCTCTCTCTCGATCTTGCTCTCTTTTCCTCTCATGCTCTCTGCTTTTCACTTTCTGATTTCAAATTTAGAGAAAAAAAGGCATTGTTGAAGACTTGGAAAGCAAGCTGTCGGGTACGCCTATGTATATATATCACAATAACTCCCCAATTTCTCTATAATTTCACTTCAAAATCTCCTTAATTTCACTTAAGGATTTTGATAATATCACTTGGGCCCTCCAAGGCTTAAATTAAATACTATCAAGCCCCTAAACTCTTGATTTATTCCATAATTAATAACAGGCATTTACTCGATAAAGCCGATTTCGTCCTTACACCTTCACAGAACCTTTATTCCATTTGAAAACACCTCAAGGTTGCCTTACTCGCAAAATCGAACCACCCCTAGGATCCTTTCAGCTTCTCGGGGGTCCTCTACAACCATTCAGCATTGGCACCTATTCAGGCTTATACATAATTTATTCCGAAAATTATTTTCAGTCGGACTGCTTCTAGCGTCATTAACCTCACCTCTAGACGCTCACTAATCTTATGCCCTCTTTCCTAGACATCCAAGTCCCGGGACATTCCCTACTGTCAATTTAACAATTTTATTATTTAATTATCGAAATCGACTTTTGGCCTTCCCGGACCACTTGAGGTCCTTTCAAAATAATCGAAAATCATATCTTTTCCAATATCATGTAGTACGAGTATTACAATCATCATTTTTTTCTTTGCTAGACTCAGTTTCTTCATTTGCCTTTAGAACTTGTGTTTTCTTTCCTTTTGAGCTATCTCCGTTTGATTTATTCAAAATCAACTCATGAGTTAAGAGTGTACCTATTAGCTCTTCCATTCTTAAAATTTTTAGATTTTTGGCTTGAGATATTGTAGTCACCAATGGTTGTCATTCTAGAAACAGTGATCTAAGGATTTTCTTAACTTGATCCTCTTCAAAGATTATTTTTCCTATCATTTTGAGGTTGTTTATAATCTTTTAAGACCTACCATTCATGTCACTTATGTTTTCATTTTGCTACAATTTAAACTCTTCATATTGAGTCATTAAGAGATTGATCTAAGTATCTTTAACTTGATTAATTCCTTTATATACCACTTGGTGGAACAAGCAGGTAATTTCTCATATTTGCTAAGAAGTATTAAACGGAAAATTATATATTTTGTCTTATGGTCCATTTGGTGTTTTCTAATGTTTTCTTCATTCCATTCTTTTCTTCAAGTTTAGATGTAACAAAACTATCTCTAACAATTTTTCACAATTGATAATCTATAGAGAACAAGTAAGACTCCATTTGCATCTTCCAATAGGCAAAGTTCGTGCCATTAAAAAATGGTGATCTAAAAGGTGAAGGTCCTTTGAGAATGATTTGATTTGTGAATGAGGCCATCTAGATCTCTTCTAGGTTGAACTAAAATAAATGATTCAACTACCTTAGAAGTCTGCTTTGATACCAATTGTTGGTCCTTTAAGTAATGGCCACTCAAGAGGGGGGTGAATTGAGTGAAAAAAAAAACTTTTCGCTTAGTCGACTAATGCTATATGGATAGTCGATTAATGAACCAAAAATGTTGAAAATAAGTTTTCTCTATTAAAAAATATATTTGCAAAATGATTTGAATAAATAAGCATACTTTATTTGAATTAATGCCATAAAAGGTTATTAGAAAATAAAATTGGGGGTTAATGATTTGTACATAGTTCAAAATTGGTCTTTTTGTTAATTATCAAAATCTTAAAATAAATTAAATATATCAAGTTGGCTTAATAGCTTTAGCCATACCTTAGCAGCAGTGTCTTCATCGTTTACCTGTCGGAGTATGTTGTCCGCGAGATTTAGGATTAAGAGACTGTAGGCAATTTCCATTGTATCTTGTTTTTCGTCAGGGGTCATGGTTGCAGGGAGATCTTTTTCACCAACCAAGGCCTTTACGCACCTTTGTTGAACTAGAATTGCCCTCATCTTCTTACGCCACATATTAAAGTCGCAACGTTCATCGAATTTCTCAATTTCTATCTTCGTGGATCCTATCTTCTCTTTGTTCTTGATTTTGTCTTGATGCTTCGCGACACCCCTTTGGATCTTGAGGTCTTGGATCTAGCTCTGATACTAGTTGTTGAGTTGTTGTCGACTTGTAGATAGGGATTTGTCGACTGATAACTCCAAGAACATATACAAGAGAAAAACAAAGAAGAAAAAATACATAACAAAATAGAAACACTCACACACGATAAACACTAGCAATTACATGTTTAGATTCTTAAATGAATCCTACTCACGACATGGGGGATTCCCCTAGTCAATCCAATAACAACATGATTATAGAATTATACACAACAAGCCTCGCTGACTCACTCCAAGAATTGATAGAATACAAGCTTTTGCCTGAGCTTTCCTAGCACTCACAGTTCTCTCAATCTCTCTCTCAATCCCAACAATACACACTTCAAATGGTAGGAGATGCAGTAGCTTCTTCATGTGTTTTCTCGCATGCTCTGTCTCTATTTATAGAAATCATTCGATACTTTCAAGAGGCAGAATTAGTTACAATTTAGAAATATGGTTAGGAGTTAGTCATTGGAGTTGCAATCTCTAACGCCTAATACCAGCTTATAAACTGTCTTAGTTTTGAGTCACTAGACTCAACATAATGGAATAAAAAAGGCAACATAAAAAATTCAAAATACTCTTTCTTCTTCTCTCTAAATTCTATAGATTCGCCCTTCCTCTAAATTCTTTCCCTACCAATGTCACATTGAAACTGCATGGCTAATGTTGAGCATGCTACTTGATCTGGGAATACATGTGTAAAGTTTTCCAGTTACAAAATTATGAGTTCAAGAAAGTCATGAAGTTCATGGCTTATATCTTGTCATGGATGGTATCATTTCAGGAGCTATGAAATGTTGGTAGATCGATACTGTAAACTTTAATAGATATGTAGCTCTTGAAGTTTATAGTTGGTGCTTTAAAGATGTCTTATGTACTTAGATTTGTGGACTAATCATCTTTGTTGTGTCATGCTAAGTTGCTAATGGCGATGATGGTGCATTTGACATAATAAATTGAATCTTGTACAACAAGGACGATCAGTGATGCAGTCACTAATCAAGACTCGGCCTAAGGCCGAGCCGACCACGTCAGAATAGTAGTGTCAGAACAGTATTTTAATATTTCATAAGTTGTGGGATTCTACTTGATTTAGGATTCTATTTCATATTTGATTACAATTTATTTTTATTAAGATTCTAGTTGAATTTTACTTAGAATTTATTTCTATTAGGATTCTAGTTGAGTTTTACTTAGTTTTTATTTTTAAGATTCTAGTTAGATGATTTTATTCTAGTTGGATTTTGTTTACAAATATTAGATGAATTTGGATTAGTCGAATACTATAAATATGCCTAGAACCTAGAATTTGTAATCAAATTTTTCTCAATACAAATTTTAACAACTTATTTGGGCTTTGTTAGCAAACAGTCTTGTTTTTACGTCTTTTTGAAATCCAAGTTTTGGCCAATGAGGTTTGTTCTTTCAATGGTTTATTTTGGTGTGTGTTTTTTCACACCCACGCTACACGCTGCGTCAGGTGGTATCAGAGTAGTTAACCAACCAATTAGATGGTAAATCTTGAAATTAACGGTAGCAACCAGTCTCGTGATGGTGATCAGGGGTTGCCCGCTATTTGGAATGCAATCGAAGAACAACAGGAAGTAACTCGTATAATGCAGCAGCAATTGGAGCGAATTCACAACCAATTGGGTGTTTTACAACGAGTTAATGATAATCGAAACCAAACTAATGGCATGAATCAAGCTTGTTACGTTAAATCGGGAAGACCAGTCATTAATCTTATCCTTGTTAATGATAGGATTGAAATGTTATGGCACACACCAAGAGGGGGGGTGAATTGAGTAATTTAAAAGCTTAATTGAACTTGAAAAACTTTTTGATACAAATCGAGGTTTTAGTGATTTAAAAACATAAAGCATCTAAAATGATAAATATAAGTTTGCAAAGATAAATATGTGAACTAAGTGAGGAATAATGAAATGTTTGGAAAGATAAATAGATCAAAGAATACAAACACAAGAAAACACAAAGGTTTATAGTGGTTTGGCTTAATTCAAGCCTAATCTACTATCTTAGCTCATCACTAAGGATTTTGCAAACAATCCACTAAAATCTCCTACTTAACCAAGTATGCCCTTTAGTCCAAGACTAGGAAATTACAAACCTCTTGTTTATACAAGCAAGTCCTCTAGCACCTATCTAGGAATTACAATCCCTTGCTTCAAAGAGCAAATCCTCTAGCACAACAAGGTAGGGAATTCAACCCATTGCTTCAAAGAGCAAGTCTTCTAGCACAACAAGTTAGGAAAATAAAAACGATACAAATGAAATAGAGAAACTAAGAGTTGTTAAAACAGTAGGTTCTATGGCACACACCAAGAGAGGGGGTGAATTGGATATTTTAAAAATATTTTATAGAACTTTGAAATCCTTTTGATGGAAAATTCGATGCAAGTGAGGATTATTGAATTGCTTGAAATAATAAATGAAATAAAACCACAAGCACAAGAGAAGAACACAAAGGATTTATAGTGGTTCGGTTTAACCCAAGCCTAATCCACTACCTTAGCTCCTCACTAAGGATTTTTCAAACCATCCACTAAAACCCCCTACTTAAATCAAGTAGGTCCTCTAGTCCAAGACTAGGAATTACAACCTCCCACTCAAATGAGCCCTCTAGCTACACAAGTTAAGAAAATAACAACGATACAAATGAAAGAGAGAAGCTAAGAGTTAACACTCTTAGTCACAAGTTCTCTCACAATGAAAACTAGGCTTAAGAATAGATTTACAATGATATAACGAAGCCTTGCATAGAAAAATATAAAATTGAAAGCACAGAGAACACTGTAAGCTCAAATAAAATGATTTCCAAATTCTAGATCATCTCGTTTCCGTCCATTAGCCTTCTCTTGATGCTCCATGAGTTGTATATATAAGCATCCATAAAGATTGAAGAGGAAACTAGCCGTTTTTGTGACCGTTGGAGTTGAAAAACTAGTCGTTATACCTTTCTGCAAAAAGAAATAATCAACAGAAAAAATGTATAGTCGATTATTTTTACAAGTAAAGCAAGAAATAGTCGACAGACAAAACGAATAGTCGACTATCTTATAATACAAAATTTTCAATAGTCGACAGATACACTTGGATAGTCGACAGATGCAGAAATATGAAGAAATTTTTGAATTTCATGAACAAAAATAGTCGACAGATCAAAAGGCATAGTCGACTATCCTTACTCGATAGTCGACAGATGCTAAAATAGTCGACAGATGCTTGAATAGTCGACAGAACAATCAAAATAGTCGACTATTTTGAGGCATAGTCAACAGAATGAACCTGATAGTCGACTATTCTTTTGAAAATCTTGAATTTTTAATACATCCTTATTCGATTCTTTTAAAAACTCATTTTGATTATCTTGAAAGCAAGTTGAGATTATCAAAGGTATAATTTGAAACAAATCATTCTTTCATCCATACTCAATATTTCATATCTTACTTTAAGACTTATATACTAAAAATGCATTTTCTCATTCATATAATCCACATAGTAGAAATTGATTTTCATATAGTCATTATTAAAACTATTTTATTACTAAGAGTGAAATATCAATCTCCCCCTTTTGGATGATGACAAAACAAATATGAAAATTGTGAAAATCAATTTACTCATTTTATCTCCCCCTTTTTGTCAATATCAAATAAGAAGAATACTCTCCCTTTTTGAAACACACTGAGGCTCTCCCTTGAACCAAGCTGCACATAGATAATTCAACTAAACCATTCAGCCCGATTGAGACATACATTAATAAGAGTAAAATGTCAATATTAAAGCATTCATTCATAAAGTGAAGTTTGAGTTTAACAAACCATATAACAAAAGCAACTGGTAAATCTGTCAACAAATCTCTACCCCCTTTTTGTCATAAATCAAAAAGGTAAATCTTAAAAGAAATAAACTCCCCTTAGACCAATTTTTTTTTTTAATAGAAATGAATTGGAGATAATACTACCAAGCAATAATACATATAATTCCCCCAATACATATCTCTTTTTCAATGCTTCTTTAAAACTAAAGATAGCTCCCCCTTAAGATGGCATAATTAGCATCATAGAAGATTTTTGAGCACATGCCATATAAAGAAACCTTATTCATGAGATGCCAAAATTAAAATAAAATCATACCATATTGCATACTCATGATCATATTAGAGCCGATCTATATCTTTTCAAGAAATCACTCATATTTAAGCAATCAAAGCACTGGATCAATTGCATAGCCATTCATCATATAAAAAGGCATATACATTAAGTGATCAATATAAGAGTGAAATATATCATTTCAAGCACATAGAAAGACTCTCTTTAAAAAAAAAAAAAACTCCCCCTTAAACTTACACGGGAGATTTTAGCCATAGAGACATTTTTCATATAAAAATAGTAATTGTCTCAATTCAAATGATTTTCACAAGGGTAAAACATATCAATGGCCAAGTATTTGAGGAATGAACCACATGAACTTACTTTCCATATATTCAAACAATAAGTGGTCATCCAAAAACATAAATCTAAACAAGTTATGACAGATTTAATGCAAGACATATTAAGGATAGGTTTTACAAACATACATTTGTCTTTTGATAATCTTAGTCATACTTGTAATCACATAGGATCATTACATATAGATAACTTCAAGAAGCAAGATGATCCTTTAGCAAATAAAGCATGATTTCATACTCAAGTATTCATTTGTTACACAAAGATAATCAAGCTATTTCATACAAGAAAAATAGCATTATAAATGATTCAAGACATGAATACTATATGCCATCAAGAATATATCATTTATCAATTTTTTAGATCTAAGAGATTGACGGCGAAGCCCTTTGATTTAACCAATGATAGATTTGAAGGACATGAAGGATCTAAACTTCTTTGAATCAAAGGTTTCGAAATAGAATAATATGATGTTTCGAAACTTCTTCAGATAAAATCACTAGAACTCAAGGATTGATAGGGATTTATCTAGAAAATGATTTCCAATAGATTTGGACATGATACCAATTGATATTTTCTTTTTAAGCAAGATTCCTTGAATTTTTGCTATGGCTATAGCATTTGTATTGGCATATTTGATTTGGAATATTGTGGGGTCTTATGCCATAGTCTTTTTGTTCCATCCATAGGATTTGAGCAACTACATATTCACCTTTAGTGAAAGAGAATGAAATGGAAATTCACTTTCTTCTAAACAAAGACACTAGGAATTTTCTTAAAACTTGACATGGATCACTAGTGTTCTTTTCAGCTATTTTGCCTCCAAGATGGAATTCATTAGGATTGGATTGAAGTCTAGCTCATAGGTAAACATTAAATATGATGTTCATCCTAGTAGCTATCAAATGTAGCAATGGTCCAATCATATATCTATATAGCTCATTTTCTACCATTTGGCTTTTCCATAAATGTCTAGGCTTGCTGAACTGCTCTTTTGAGAGGCTGGAAATATTAAATTTCTTAAGAAGATGTATTTTTTTTTTTTTTCCTTAGACATATAGATCCCTTCATCTTCTTTATATCTTAAGTTCTCTTTGCATTAGATTGACAAATTGATTCCATAGGGATTTATTTGTAGAACCAAAACATGATGTCCATAGATTTGGACTCTTAAAACATTCTTGTTATGAGGCTTAGAAGCAATGATATATCTTTTTGACCTCTTTTAAATTTTTCTTCTAGACTAAACTTGCTAGAACTTCCATACCATGACTTCTTCTTCCAGAATAAACTTGCTAGGACTTTCATATCATGACTTAGGGGTTTGTTTTCAACAATATAGTGCCTTGGAGAGTTTGAGCACATAATTCTCATATTGAGGATTCTCAAAACCAAGAGGTTGTTCCACATATACGTCCTCATTTATAAAACAATTTTAAAAGATATTTTTAATCATTCATTTGAAATAGCTTATCCTTCTTATGATATGCAAATGCCAACAATATTCTCAATGCTTCTAACTTAGCTACGAGGGCATAAGACTCATTATCCTTGATTCATTTTTCTTGATTGTACCCTTTAGCTACTAATTTAGATTTAATTCTAATTTTGTTTATAAGACCCTTTTGGTTACTATGATTGGGTGATCCTTAGGTCTTGAAACCAATTGCATACACCACTTCTTTCAAATTTATTTAGCCCTTCTTGCATAGTCATAAACCAATTTTCTTCCATTAGAGCTTCCTTAATATTTTTGGGTTCTATTTAAGAAATAAAGCAACACATTTTCTCATTTATAACCATTTAAAGATGCACTCTTGACATTCTTTATGTAGCTTAAAGGATTTGTGGCATGCAATTCCAACAACATTTTTATGGATTTAGTCTTGCTATGGGAGCATAGGTTTCATTTTGATCTTCCCCTTTTTACATGACTATACTACTAATCTAGCTTTTTTCCTCTTTCATCCATTTTGTTCCTAAACACGCATTTGGTGTGAGAATGGTAAAAAGAATTTCCATAACAGAGGATTGAATTTGGAAAAATAAAAATCTCTTTTTCAAAAAATCTTTTTCAAATGAAAGGATGTCACCGGTGAAGGCCACGGCTTTGTTAAATCTCAAGACCTTGAAATGGCACGATGAGGTATCAACCGTGTAAAGACAATCCCTTTTTGCAAGTAATAAACCTAGATTTGAAATGCATAGAGATAAGTTTTGAAATATAGATAAGAAGATTTTGAAATAGAAGTTTTGTTTATGATGTTTCTATTTGAGATAAGAAGGTTGCAAATTGACATTCATTCTAAATAAATGGTCTAGTTCTTATTTCTTTAAAAAGATCTTCTATGATCTCATTACCTTGCACATATTTCTCTTAGAAATGATGATTCTCTTTCTTCATAAGATATATTAGCATATTATCCTTTGATAGATTTGATTCCTTTTGATCTAATAAGAATTTTTCAGATCTTTATCCTAATTCTTCGTCACCACCTTCCATAGGTTTTGGAAATTCAACACTCACATAATTAACTATAATTGGAATAGATTCTTCTATTGTTAGAGTCATATTATTAAATACTCTATATGCTTTATTTTGAGTAGAATATCCTAAGAAAATTCCTTGCTCACTCTTACCATCAAATTTGTCTAGAGTATCTTCACCATTGTTAAGCATAAAATATGTACTACCAAAAACATGAAAATATGAAATATTTGGTTTCCTTTCTCTATATAACTCATAGGGGTTTTCTTTAAGATAGGCTTTATTGAAATCATATTCAACATATAGCATGAGGTGTTAATGGCTTAGACTAAAAAAGAATTTTGTCACATAGCACAATTCTAGCCATTTCCTGTAAAGATCTATTTTTCTTTTCAAGTACCTCATTTTGTTCTAGCACTAGAAAATTATGATCAATACTATTTTCATCACAATAGTGCTTGAATTGTTCATTTCAAAATTCTCCCCATGATTGCTTCTAATTTTTTTTTTGAAATACATGTACTTTTATCTTTTGAAAATATTTCAAATGAGCTAAATGTTTCACTTTTAGATACAAGACATATTTCCCAAGTTACCTAGAATAGTCATCTACAATGACACGGATAAAATGTGTTTCACTTTAGGCTTTTGGGTTCTCATAGGTCCAAAGAGATCTAAATAGATTGAGATTAGAGACCTAGAGGTTGAGATTTTATTTGAAGACTTAAATGATATACTTATTTGTTAGCCTTTCATGCATGCCTCACAAATATTTTTCATATTTAAGCTTTAGGCAATTTCTCAACAAGATCATGTTTGAATAGATTATAGAAGCATATTCATATTTGCATGACTTAGTTCATTATGCCATAGATAAATAGATGGGAGATGAATGATATTAGGCATTTCTCTTATACTAGATGAGAATAGGTCTATGCACAATTTCTATCCTATTTTCTATGATCTTCATTTCATTTGCTTTGTGACAAGATACTTCACATGAATTAGCATTAAAGCATACTTATATCTCTTATCACATAATTGACTTATGCTAGTTAGGAACATTTATCAAGAAAGCATTTCTAGCATATATTAATAAACTTTATTTTCCCTTTACTCATAAGCGTATATCAACACATTATATTTCTCCCTTAATTTTTAGAAATAAGTACAAGTTTTCAACAATATCATAAAGTGAAAACTCATAAATCATTATTACCAAAAACTAATAAGCATAGGGAGGATAAGGATAGAAACATACCACCAAGATTTTGTTTAATAAAATCTTACTTTTGGATGACAATACATCTTTTGGATTGAATCTCTTTTCATCCCCCTTTTCCTTCATGCTTGACTTATCCATAAAAATTTCTCTTTAAAGTTCATTTGGATGTCAAACAACTCTACAAAAAAGATCATCCACAAGCCTTTGGTGCCCAAACCACCTTGGGTTCACCAATGTTAGCATAGAGCTCCTTCTTAGGAACCCAAATTTGTTTAAGCTTATGTGGATTGTTTCTTACAAAATCTTTGTTTATAAAATGATACCAATAGCTAGGATGTGAAGCAAAAGATTTTTGTTTCCTTTTTATGAAAATTGTTTGCTTCTTATCCTTATGCACATTCCTCTTAAAATGAGAATTTTTAGGTATCAAAACATGCTTGGATTCTTGAGAATTTGCATGAGAAACATTTAAAGGCTTGGTTTCCTTAGGAATCCATTTCATTTTAGGTCCATAATATGATTTCCTTTTTAAAGGACATTTGTATGCAATGTGACCTAATTTACCACAATAAAAGCATTTAATTTCATGATAGGTGTGTAAATGTGAGCTCTTGACTTTTGCTCTTTGACTATTAAAATTTTGAACACCTAGATCATGATCACATGAATTTGTAATCTCCTCTTTTAAACTAAATTTCTCATTTAATGCACTGTTCGAGGATTTCAATTCAAACTCTTCCAAAACTTTTTCCTTTAAAAATTCTTTATTGGAAGTAATCAAATATTCATTCTTAGATTTTAAAACTTCTAATTCTTTTGACAATAAATCTAATTTCTTTTTAACAGTTTTATTTTTCAAACATAGATTTTCAAAATTTTCATATAAATCATTCAAAGCATTCAATAACTCTTCATTTGAAAAATCATTCTCACTGTCATCAACATAAGCATATGAAGAACTAGACTCCTGATCAATATCATTAACAAGAGTAGAAGTAGAGGTTACCTCCTTTTCTTCATTTACCATGAAACACATGTTTGAGTTTTCTTCACTAGAGGCATGTGAAGTTCCTTTCTCCTCTATTTGTTGATGATTCAATGAATTTTCAACCTGTGAATTTTCATCAACTTGCTCACAACATTTGTTAGAAAGATATAATGAATCAAAAGTACTCAATATCTCTGTAGCACTAGAGCACTTAGAAATTTTAACGTAAATATCATCACTTAGGGCATGCTGTAAAATATGCATAGCTCTAATATTTAAAGAAAAATTCATTTTATCACGATCATCCCATTCCATCTTTGGTTTTAAAACAAAACCCTTTTCCACTATATACCACAAATAACAATCGATGGATGTCATGAATACACAAATTCTTTTTCTCCAAAAATCATAAAATGAGCCATCAAAATAAGGTGCCACATTAGTAGGATACCCTTCCTTAAGAGCCATGGATCTCTCCTTAGATTTTTAGACCTTGAAACAAGGAGTTAGGCTCTGATACCAATTGTTAGAACAGTAGGTTCTATGGCACACACCAAGAGAGGGGGTAAATTGGATATTTTAAAAATCTTTGATAGAACTTTGAAATCCTTTTGATGGAAAATTCGATGCAAGTGAGGATTATTGAATTGCTTGAAATAATAAATGAAATAAAACCACAAGCACAAGAGAAGAACACAAAGGATTTATAGTGGTTCAACTTAACCCAAGCCTAATCCACTACCTTAGCTCCTCACTAAGGATTTTTCAAACCATCCACTAAAACCCCCTACTTAAATCAAGTAGGTCCTCTAGTCCAAGATTAGGAATTACAACCTCCCACTCAAATGGGCCCTCTAGCTATACAAGCTAGGAAAATAACAACGATACAAATGAAAGAGAGAAGTTAAGAGTTAACACTCTTAGTCACAAGTTCTCTCACAATGAAAACTAGGCTTAAGAATAGATTTACAATGATAGAACGAAGCCTTGCATAGAAAAATATAAAATTGAAAGCACAAAGAACACTGTAAGCTCAAATAAAATGATTTCCAAATTCTAGATCATCTCGTTTTGGTCCATTAGCCTTCTCTTGATGCTCCATGAGTTGTATATATAAGCATCCATAAAGATTGAAGAGGAAACTAGCCGTTTTTGTGACCGTTGGAGTTGAAAAACTAGCCGTTATACCTTTCTGCAAAAAGAAATAATCAACAGAAAAAATGTATAGTCGACTATTTTTACAAGTAGAGCAAGAAATAGTCGACAGACAAAACGAATAGTCGACTATCTTATAACACAAAATTTTCAATAGTCGACAGATACACTTGGATAGTCAACAGATGCAGAAATATGAAGAAATTTTTGAATTTCATGAACAAAAATAGTCGACAGATCAAAAGGCATAGTCGACTATCCTTACTCGATAGTCGACAGATGCTTGAATAGTCGACAGAACAATCAAAATAGTCGACTATTTTGAGGCATAGTCAATAGAATGAACCTGATAGTCAACTATCCTTTTGAAAATCTTGAATTTTTAATACATCCTTATTCGATTCTTTTAAAAACTCATTTTGATTATCTTGAAAGCAAGTTGAGATTATCAAAGGTATAATTTGAAACAAATCATTCTTTCATCCATACTCAATATTTCATATCTTGCTTTAAGACTTATATACTAAAAATGTATTTTCTCATTCATATAATCCACATAGTAGAAATTGATTTTCATATAGTCATTATTAAAACTATTTTATTACTAAGAGTGAAATATTAAGAGTTAACACTCTTAGTTACAAGTTCTCTCACAATGAAAACAAGGCTTAAAAATATATTAACAGTAATAGAACGAACCCTTGAAAAGAAAAATATAACAATGAAAACACAAACATTGTAAGCTCAAATAAAAAGATTCATAATCTTAAAGTCAATTTGTTCTCGTCCATTAGCCTCTTCTTGATCATCCTTGAGTTGTATATATAGGCATTCAAAAAGATTGAAGAGGAAACTAACCGTTTGTGACCGTTGGGATTTGAAAAACTAGTTGTTATGCTTTCTACAAAAGAAACCTAGTCGATAGATAAAAATGGTTAGTCGACAGAATCAAATAAAATAATAAGCTTGGTCGACAAATAAAATAAGTTAGTCGACCAAGTCATAAAAATAATAGGGCACTTAGTCGACCAAGACAAAAACATGCATAACACTTAGGCGACCAAGGCTGACCTTCTGTCGACCAACTTAAAGAGTTAGTCAACCAAGTCATAACATATACATTGTTTGTCGACTAAAGCTTAAGGTTAGTCGACCAAGACTAAAAGAAGCACATTGTTGGTCAACAGATCCTATAACTTAGTCGACCAAGTCAATATGTTAGTCGACAAAGTGAAAGCATGTAGTCGACATATGAAGCTTGATAATACAAAACATTACAACATATTTACATTTCTTTAGTTTAAGTAAATGTCTTCATTTTCTTTAATTTATATTTTACTTTCCATTTACTTTAATACATAAATGTAAATAAGAAAGTACCCCCTATTTAGATTTGATAAAAATATCTAAAAAAAATCAAAATTCATAACCATAAGAAAATAGAATTTTGATTTTAGTACAAACTACAGATTTAGCAAATTTACCACTCTCAAAATACATACATTCTATTTATTGAAAAATTCATTAAAAATTATTTTAATAACAATGAATACTATCTATCAAAATAGCGGGAGATAATTTTTCAAAATGAAAATATTTTCTTGTATGTCTCCTTATTATGCTTTAATTTCCCAGAATTAGAAAAATAACATTTCTTGGGCTCAACAACATGGTCTTTTGCCTTTGAAACATTTTGCTTCATTTATCCATTGATTCAAAACCAATTTGAAAAATCATTTAGGAGATTTTTTTAAATCTTAATATTTATTTGTGCAAATCTCCGTCTATAGAAAATTATATATCATTTGATTTTCATTTTCACAAAGGTACTTGAAATTGATTTTTCTTGAAAGCCATAAACTTGACTCATGACTTAGGGATCAAAACTAAATGTTGTTTTTCATCATAAAAACTAAACACAAGATAATCACAAGAGTAAAATAACAGTTAATTCTAGAAGATCAACGATGGATGATAGCAACGATGAGGATGATCTTGGTCGTATAATAGTTAACCCTAGTGATAGAGAGGTTAGGAAGAATGCGCAGCAACACAACCATTGGGAAAACGGCGAGTATAAACTAAAGAATGGCTTTTCGGTGAGTTTGGAGCTTGATCTCGAACATTATGTTATCCCAATAACCTCAACGTTTGCAAACTCAGGTCTAGTTTATGCTACTAACATGATAAAAAATCCAAGGTTGTTGACTCATATTGAGGTATTTTCCAATCCCGAGGGCTCAGGCATTGCTTCACAATCCAAGGAAGGTGGTGTTTCTTCTGATTGGCTTGCAACTGTAAAGGAGATGGTGGCCGTGGCAACAGATCCTTCTACAGTTTATTTAGGCTCTAGCATGGTTGAATCGAAGGCAATAGGAACTTATTCACATTCGTGATTGCAAAAGCAAGATGATCAAGATGGTCACAGGGGTCTCTTTGTGAATAGGGATGTTAGATCTCCCAAGCTAGTTAACTCGGGTAGTGCAACTGCGTTCAGTATTAATTTGAAATTAGATTTTGAAACTAAGAATGTTGTGGTAGCTGCTGCTATAGTTGATTAAGTGCTTGGACCAAATGAGAATTCAAGTATCAATATTTTAAATGATGAAGACACTATTAGTAGTCATGGAATAAGCCTATATTCAAAACAGTTGCAAAAGAATGCTTTTCCAAGTAAGAAAAATCTACAGATGAATTTGGAAGCTGTTGAGAAGTCAAAATCAAGAAAGCTAATGAGAGGAGAATGACATGTGATAAGATCTATTAGATTAGAGAAGCGTTCAAGATGGATTGTTCAATATCCTCAATCTAACAGTAATAATAATATGGAGGCAGAGGTTAACAAACATGGTGATGGTTGGACCTATGCCAATGAAGATAGGGCTAAGAGGGGAAGGGATGTCTTTACTCATGTTCCCTTAATAGAAAAGTTCAAGCAGTTCAGGAAGATGTCAAGCAAAAGTTGCACAAATAAGAAGTATAAGGTGACAACTGACAAGTATAGGAAGCACAAGGTATTTGAGGTTAGAGATGAAGTCGTGATATTATTGAAGAATGAACGGATTCTAGCAGGAAAGCAGAACAAACCCAAGCCAAAGAAATATGGTCCTTACAAGATTACAAAGAAGATCAATGATAATGCTTATGTTGTGGATTTGCCTAATCATGTGCGTATTTTCAAAACATTCAATGTAGCTAATCTTTCTTTGTATTTGTCAGATATTGAGTTGTCATACCCGAATCATAATTTGAGGATGAATTCTTCTCAAGTAAAGGTGAATGATGCAATCACTGATCAAGACTCAGCTCAAGGCCTAACCGACCACGTCGGAACAGTAGTGCTAGAACAGTATTTTAATACTTCATAAGTTATAGAGTTCTACTTGATTTAGGATTCTATTTCATGTTTGATTACGATTTATTTTTATTAGAATTCTAGTTGAATTTTACTTAAGATTTATTTCTATTAAGATGCTAGTTGACTTTTACTTATATTTTATTTTTAGAATTCTAGTTAGATGATTTTATTCTAGTTGAATTCTGTGTACAAATATTAGATAGATTTAGATTAGCCAAACATTATAAATATTCCTAAAATTTAGAATTTGTAATCAAATTTTTCTCAATACAAATTTTGACAACTTATTTAAGTTTTTATAGTAAAACAGTTTTATTTTTGCATCTTCTTGAAAGCCCAGTGAAGTTTCTTCTTTCAAGAATTTATTTTAATGTATTTTTTTCACACTCACGCTACACGTTACGTCAATCAATGCAAATGATTGTGGAGACATCATGAAAGATTGTTCTTGCTCACCTAATCAGGTAAGGTATGCAAGTGATATTGTCTCTTTTGCCTATCTTTTTATTAGATACTTCGATATAAAACATACCAGAAAGTGACACTTTCTTTTCTGCGCATTTACAATTTCATCTGGTTTATGCAGTTGGAAAGCCCTCTTAAGCAGTTCCATTTACACCTTTTCAGAAATCCAAGGTGTCTGCAATAGCTGATGAGGTGAGTACACTTCCTTTTATTGTATCATTTCATTTCACAGGCAGCACTTCATTAATGTTTTCAAGTTCAGTAGTTGGAACGTAGGGTCCAATTTGTCGGCTATGCTTCCTTCTACTTTACAGAACTAGCCTAGTTAGGATAAAATTGCAATTGTGATGAGTTGCGTTATATATTTATAATGTAAAAATAAACCTCAATAAAAAGATAACAATCCCAATCTTCTAAAATGAAAAAAAAAAAAATCTCATTATTTGGGTCTCTTATTTTTGTTTTTATATTTTTGTCACTAGTTTTCGGTTAATTTTTTCTAACAAGATGGGATGGCACAAGGAAGACTAGAGAGTTATTTAGTTGTGGAAAATGATTTTTATTTTTTATTTTTAATTTTTTTAAAAAAATTAAAAAGTGTGTTTAAATGTTAAAAATACAGAAAAAATAATTTTCAATATGAAATATTTGTTACAAAAGTAGAGATGTTTTAATTTATTTTATATAATTTATATTAGAGAAGGATAAGGAGGTGATTTGAGAATTTTTTTTTTAAAAAAATGGTGTTTTTTTATATCCCTAAATTAATAAGAAAAACTGAAAACTCCTTTTAAGAATTTTTTTATTTTTTAAAATTCTTTTTAATTTAAAAAATTAAATTATTTTCCACCACGAGATAGCTCTGGAAGGTCTTCAATTATTTTCCACCACAAGATAGCACCCAACGCATATATAGTTGGACTAGCATTGATTTCTGTTGCCCCCAGTTGGAGACTATGATAGCGTGCGGTGACTCTTTCAAAAGGACAATGACCCGTCACCTGTAGGGACTAAAAACCTTGTTACCATCGGTGACGTATATTATTATTTAATAAGACCCAAACAGTTAGGTGGGGGCCAATGATGTTTTGGAATTCATGTAGCTAGGTGACAGGCAGTGTTCTTCTTTCTCATCTGTAAAATTCAATTTTATATGTCGGAGGTTTGATTTGACGCAAGTGGAGGACTTTTCTTTTGACTTCGCCTCGGCCACAGTAGTGGGACGACCAGACAACATTATTTCACGCACGTCAAAATGACCAAATTACCCAAATGCTGACTAACTGGCAAAAAGATTTATTGACGTTTTACTATATATTAGTATTTTTTTATACAAAATGATGACTTTTTAGTAATTATGTACTAAAAACGTCTACTTAAATGAATTGTAATTAAAAATAATATAGTATTATTTTCAGTTCACTAAATTTCAGAATTTGATTTTACATGTGTATATGATGTATTGATATTACGTGGTCCATTTTTGTAAATATGTATTATTTTATTATTATTATTTTGTAAATAGTTTTTATGTATCTTATTTAAAAAATAAAAATTAATTACACTAATAAGATTTGAATTCACGGCTTTTAAATTAAAATTGATTTCTCATACAATTTTACCACTATATTACTTTGTTTCAATTTTTGTTAGAATTAAAATAAGTGTTGAGTGGTATTAAAAAGTTATTAAATCAAATCAAAGTGAGTAATGGTTAACAGTTAAATTTTGATCAGTCTTGCTTCCAGGAGGTGAAAAATTAATTTTGGTATTGTAATTAACAGGAAAAACTAGGCTATTATATATATAAAAATATTTTCCTCATATGCGAAGACTAATTGACAATTTTGACTGGACATTGCAGCTCCCATACGAAAAAAGAGAAGTTCGGAAAATGGCACAAGGGGCATGATGGTCAATTCTAGAAGCCTAATGGTCTTCTTATAAGATAGAACGCCCGCAACTCCTTGCTTTCCATGACCGTGACCCCTCTTGCATTCGAGCCCCAACTTGTTCAAAATATCAAAGCCATCTCTCTCTCTCTCTCTCTCTCTCTCTCTCTCTCTCCTGCAATTCAAACATATCCAGTTCTACTGTCACAGCTCCTGCACGAATTTCTTTCTCTCTCTCTCTCTCTCTCTCTCTCTCTCTCCTGCAATTCAAACATATCTAGTTCTATTATCACAGCTCCTGCACGAATTTTTCTTAGCAGAAATGGGTACCGGGCTGCTAGTTTTCTTCCTGGCCTTCTCCCTCAACACGCGTCTCTCTTTTGGAGATGACACCATCTCTGCAAACAAATCGCTGTCCGGGGATCGGACAATTGTTTCTGCAGGTGGGTATTTCGAATTGGGTTTCTACGCACCAGGTAACGCTTCCAAGTATTACATATGCATGTGGTACAAGAAAGTGTCCAATAAAACTGTAGCTTGGGTAGCTAATAGAGAATCAGCCGTCTCAGATCACCGTTCCTCACAACTCAAAATCATAGATGGCAACTTGGTGCTTCTCAACGAGCGGAATCTCCAAGTTTGGTCCACCAATCAGAGCTCTACAACTTCCAATTCTGTTGTAGCAGTTCTTGGGGATAATGGTAATTTGGTTTTGAGAGAAGGGTCCAAATCCAATTCCACAGAACCAATTTGGCAAAGTTTTGATCACCCAGCCGATACTTGGTTCCCTGGTGCCAAGATCTCATATAATTGGGTTACTAAAACCCATCAACGCCTTACTTCATGGAAGAATTCTGAAGATCCTGCTCCAGGGCTATTCTCTCTTAGTCTAGATGCAAATAAAAGTGAGTATCTTATAATGCGAAATGGGACTCAAGTCTTCTGGAATAGTGGTCCATGGAATGGGGAGATTTTCAGCTCAGTTCCTGAAATGAGGAAGACTTATAATTATAATTTTAGCTTTACCAACAACACAAATGAGAGTTATTTCACATATTCTGTCTATAATCCTTCAATAATTTCTAGATTTATCATGGATATATCCGGGCAAGTGAAGCAAGTCACATGGATGGAGAACAGCAAGGAGTGGATTTTGTTTTGGACTCAGCCGAAACAACAATGTGAAGTTTATGATTTTTGTGGGGCATTTGGCACCTGCAATGATAACGCACAAGAAGCTTGTAGTTGTTTGAAAGGTTTCATACCTAGGTCGGACAGTGACTGGAAATTGAATGATCATTCTGGTGGGTGTGTGAGGAATTCCCAATTACATTGCGGGACTTCTGGTGCTGCTAATAAAGAAAGAGATAGGTTTTTGGAGTATCCCAACATGAACTTGCCCGAAAATCCACAAACTGTGGCTGTTGGCAGTGAGGCAGAATGCGAATCTTCTTGCTTGGGTAACTGTTCTTGCACAGCTTATGCTTATGATAGTAATAATTGTTCGATTTGGAGTGGCGACCTTGTGAATGTGAAACAACTCTCAGGAAATGGAAATGGAGAATCTCTTTATATTAAACTCGCAGCCTCTGAGTTTTCGAGTTCTAAAAATAACAAGGGTATTATTATTGGAGCTGTTGCTGGTTCCATTGTAGTGATAGCCCTCCTGGGTGTTGTTTCTGTGGTTTTCTGGCGGCGGCAAAGGAGGTCAGTTGGATCGACAAAAGCTGTAGAGGGTTCATTGATTGCATTCGGATACAGAGATTTGCAGCATGCAACCAAGAATTTCTCTGAGAAATTGGGGGGAGGAGGCTTTGGCTCTGTTTTTAAAGGGACATTACCTGATTCAACTGTTGTAGCTGTGAAGAAGCTTGAGAGCATCATCCAAGGCGAGAAGCAATTCCGAACAGAAGTTAGCACAATTGGAACTATCCAACATGTCAATCTTGTTCGGCTTCGTGGGTTCTGCTCTGAAGGCAACAGGAAGTTGTTGGTGTATGATTATATGCAGAATGGCTCCTTGGATTCCCATCTTTTCCATGAAAAAGATGAGAATGTTTTGGACTGGAAAACAAGGTACCAAATTGCACTGGGGACAGCTCGAGGGTTGGCTTATCTCCATGAGAAATGCAGGGACTGTATCATACACTGTGACATAAAGCCGGAAAACATCCTTTTAGATGCTGAATTCTGTTCAAAAGTTGCTGATTTTGGACTTGCAAAGCTCATGGGGCGAGAATTCAGCAGGGTTTTGACAACCATGAGGGGAACAAGAGGCTATCTTGCACCAGAGTGGATATCTGGAGTACCCATAACTTCCAAAGCTGATGTTTTCAGCTATGGTATGATGCTTTTTGAGGTTGTATCGGGAAGAAGAAATTCTGAGCACACCGAAGAAGGGAAGCAGAAATTCTTCCCAACCTGGGCTGCAAATGTTGTCATAGAAGGAGGCGATGTCCTTGACCTACTAGACCCCAGACTGGACAAGAATGCAGACGCGGGAGAGCTAAGGCGAATCTGTAGAGTTGCTTGTTGGTGCATCCAAGACGATGAGAACCATAGACCGACAATGGGTCAGGTAGTGCAGATCCTGGAAGGGATTCTGGATGTGAACCCACCTCCGGTTCCACGATCCCTCCAAGTCTTCGTTGACAGCCAGGAGCACATAGTTTTCTTCACAGAGTCATCCTCTGGCCAGAGCTCTGAACCTCGGAGCAACACTTCCACTGCCTCCTCTCAGGCAAAGAGCACTGCACCCTCGACAGATGCCAAGCCCTGAAGGCCAAAAGGGAGAGAGGACTGTACTTCTAAACTCTTTTTGGTTAATCAATCGTTAAGTTGGTTGTATACATAATATGCATGTTCTTCCTTTTTTGTGCTTTTCATGTACGATGCCTCAATGATGTAATTGTTTTTTCCTTGTCCAAGTAAGCATCATTTTACTTTCACAAGCAACATAAGACCTCAAAGGATTTTGGAAGCTAGATTTGAAAGTGGGCTAAGTTTGGATAAATTATTTATTTTTCCTTTTGAGCTAAGTGAGTGTCACACGTTGAAGGAAAGCTTATTTTGGCTTTAAATGATCACAAAATAAAAGTATTTAACTAATAAGTAAGGGTGTGCAAATGATCGGTTCAGTTATTAAATTGATTGAAATTTAATAATTAAAAAAATTAAATTGCTATACAAGGTCAAACTGAATCGATCAAGGAAACTCAAAAATTGAATTAATCAAAAATTAAAAAAATCAAACAAAATTTGTAAAACCTGAACCCACTGAATAAATTGAATAAATCCAAAAAAACTCAAAAATAATTAAATAGACTAAACTAATTTTTGGTTGTGCTATTGTTGTCTCTCACCTAGCCGGTCAATGATGGAAAAGAATGGAAACAACTAAGAAAAGGGAAAAGCGAAAGGATCGAAGTATCGATTCGGTCATTCTGTCTTCTTATTTGTTCTTCTTTTATATTGGGTCCAAAACAATGTCGTTTTATAACTTTGATCCGTTCGGTTAGTTCAATTATTTTCTATAAAAAATTCAAATCAAAATCAAAAAATCCAAATTTCTAAAAAAATTTCTACAAAAAAATTCAAAACTCAAAACTAAAACACGAAGAGAACAACTTCTTATTGTTTGTACTTGAAGCTTAAAAGTCTAAACATTGTGTATACTGCCAAGTGCAATGGTTTAGAACCTTGCATTCATAGTTCAAAAGCCCTAGAAGGACAGGGATAACAGTAGTGTCGTAGGAATTGATAACCTGAGAGTTGAAAAAAAAGGGTTTTGGAACTATTTCTGAAACTTGATTTATTGTAACCCATCAATAAGGTACCGAGCATAAGGGTAGATTAGAACTAATGGGGAGCAAGATTTAGAACCATTAATTAATAGTTTAGAAAGTCCTTGAAGGAAATGGAGCAAGGGTATTGACTAAGGAACAGATAATTAGGGCATCTAGCTCATGTACATTTCTTTAGTACCCAAGAAAGTTCCATCTCTGTGGTTTGGTTTGGAAGGGCTATGTTGCCTCTTTGCATTTTAGTTCATTTGATGAAATCACCCCAGCCTTCCAGTTCTTAACCCTTAGAACAGAAAGCTAGTCTTTGTGTTCATATCTAAATGATATTTACTCATTAGGTAGTATTTCTTAAAATGAGTAAGATAAACTTGCATCAAGATAACTTATCCGAATGGGAAGAATAGATAAATTTATTTGAAAAATTCAAAATAAGATAAGAAGTCACATGACTTCTTTCCAGATAAATTTAACAAAAATAATACAAAATACTTTAATTTAGAATACTTTTCATATCTTATTTTTTCAGTTTTGTATCTTGATTAACAAACATTACTTTAGAAGTGGGAAAGATCATGATAACAGTTGCAATGAGGCATACCTAGAGCCTTCCCTAAAATGACTTTTCGACGCTTAGAGTCATAGAAATCACCCAAGAGTTGATTGTAGAAATGTCACGCCCCAATTTCGAACGTCGTGACTAGCACTACCATCTGTCATTTAAGCATATTAATTAATTACGAAAATTGTGCATCGGCTCGAAATTCATTATCTAATTATAATGTCCAAAATTAACTAAAACACAAAAGAAATAAACATAATCCATCCCATGCATAGTATAGTGAAGTGAGGTACACGTGCTTTAACTCCGAGCGTGTCTAAGGTCTATGCAGTTAGAATTACCTACTATGATTCTTATTTTTAGGGTCGATGTCAACCTATAAATCTAAAAATGTTAAGGGGTAAGTCTACTACTGATTTAGTGAGAGGTAAATATAGGGTACAGAATCAATGTATCAAAATAAATCATCAAGCTATGTCATGCCAAGAAATAATTAAAACAATATAGGAGATGACGAATAAGTACACACATTTAGAAGTAAACAAGTTAGAATCATAATTCACATATTCCATTAACTTAAAGGCAAAACGACTCTCACCCTCAAAATTCACTTCGGCAGAATCACTCTCGCCTGATTTGAACATGATGGCAAAACCACTCACACCAAACAAGGGCGAACTAACTCTCACACTAATGTATACGTGGTACACCAATGACTAATTTTTACTGTAATTAGCAATATAGGATTTTATCTAATTACTTTCTTTAGTACACATTTTATACTTCTATTTTGTATTAATAGTGTCACATGCAATATATCATATAAAAGTATCAACCTACATAAATCAAGGTAACATGGATTTTGTTTCCTCCAAATGCAATTTAAAATAAATGTCATCGTAATAGCATATTGAGAGTACAATGATGATTAGCAATATGAATACAACAAATGTCACTATAATACAACTTACCCATTTATAATATTATATTATATTAGATTTGGAATTTCCTCAATTGTTTCTTGGTTGGGTGGCATTGAAATGATCTAATAAAATTACTAAAATAACATGAGAATTAACTACAAGATGTGTAAGAACTAAAATATTCCCAACAATCTTAAACATCTATTCTAACTGATTGACAAACCACAAATAGAACGAGCGCAAAAAATAAATGGAGAGGTGAGTATGATTTTAATACTAATTTTTCTTTTTAAAAAAATAGATTGGGCTTTAATGAAATATGAGGATTAAGTTTTACCAATTAAGTTTTGAATTTTTATTTTTTTGAAAATAAACTTGAACCTAATTTGAAATAAAATTGAGCTTGGCACAAATTGGGTTTGTTTTAGCTACAAATTTAAAATAAGAATTGAGCAACCATTGAATTTGGCTAACTAAGGATAATATATATCTATTTAGGAAGTAAATAAACTAGGGATATCATAAGCTAATATCAATAGTATGTTTTAAATTAGGAATTGGACAATTATCCCAATTATCCTTTATCCATTTGGGCATTAAATAAATCTGGATTGTATAAAATCATTGGAACTGGCTATCGCTATTATCCTTTATTAATGAATCTAGAATAACTTGGAACAAATCAGGTGCAACCTATCCATGGATTGGATTAGGCTTGCATCAACCAACCAAACACCCTAAATTAATTTTAGGGTTCGGAATATTGGCAGCCAAGGAGTGCAGGTGTGCGTGGTGAACGAGGAAGGGGTGTGAGTCTGCGACGGTGGCTTCTGACCACTTCTCGTCGGAAGCCGCCAAGCCACGACCTTATGCTGTTTGGGGGTTGGCTGACAGGAGTTAGGGAATGGGTTCGAGCGAAACAGAGAGGGTAAGTTAGGGTTCATCGCGAAGAAGAAGCGGAATCAGATCTGGCATTCGAGACTCCCAACCAACCTAGAAGACGAGTTCGAACCGAAGGAGAGCAAGGGGAGTCAAAGCCATGAACCAAGATACTAACAATCTTGTCCATGGTGAACCCCGCACAGAATCGAATCGACAAAATGGCGTTACAAGGCTTCATTCTTACCTGCGAATCTTGGCCACTGACAGCACTGAAGACGAAGTCGAGCGAGAGAGAGATAGAGAGAGAGCAGAAGATCATGAAAGAGAGACCAAGAAGAGGGAGTCGACTGCTGAAGAGGGTATAAATCTGCGTGTGGGGGTTGTCGTTGCTGCCATGGAAGAAATGGGTGTTTGACTGAAGCAATCTTGGCATGGTGATCGTGAATGGAGGATGAGAAGAAGGAAAGCTTGATCCACGCCTCTAAGGAGTGAATCGGCGGCCGTTGCAGAGAAGAGGAAGGGAGCTTGGAGCCCTGGTGGCTCTCTTTGCCACATGGGCTTGGCTCCCCTTGGGCCTTCTCAAGAATAAGGCCCAGAAGTGGGGCCTTACAAGAAAGAAAGAAAATGAGAGATAAAATTGCAGAACACTTGTCTGCATCTGCGGTAACTTGAAGGTGTCTTTGTTTCTTCATTCGCATCTCTTCATTTTGAACTAAAGAGGATTTTTTTATTTTTTTTTCTAGTGTAGTCTCTAATAATTAGCTAAGGGCTTATGGTTGACCTTAGATATTCAACATGGATACCTTTCTGCTTGGGGAATGACACAAGGCCCAATCTTGCTTCTCTTAATTTCCCACCTTTAAGCCTTATTGGGCCCTTGATTCATTGTTCACACATATATCTTAAAAAAAGGAATGGGCTCAATAGGCTTTGAGGCCGACCATGTGTGGAGTTGTCTTGCCCTATTTTATGAGCCACATGGAACCTTGGGAATAGGCCACGTGGTAGTATCCTAGAGGTAGGGAATTTCCTCATCAGATGCCCCTCACTCTCTTTGTCTAATCAAAAGGGCTAAATTGAGGGAGCAGGGATTCCATAGGATCATTTTCCCAACTCTTCCAATAATGATTATGATATGATCCCTAGGTTCAGGTTTTTGCTATTTTAGAAAATATATGGATGGTAAATGCAATTTAAGCAAACCTTAAAGGTAGTTTGTAATATTTACCCTAAATAAATTGGAGGTTTTAAGCATATGAGTTGAAAAGTGAATGTTATTATGTCATATTGCTAGATTCTACTTTAGGTAAATTGTTTATACATTTTTTAAACTTTGGGTTATTGGTAGAACATTCGTTGAACTTATTTTTCACCAAATTCAAATTGGTTCTTAGACTTTCTTGAAATAGCCACAACACCCCCTCCATTAATAATGGTGTTAAAGTAAATTGACCGTACATCTCCTAAACACCCCCTTGAGCTTATATTTTGCTAAACCAGAAACAATGTTAATTAAATTAGAATTAAGTTAAAATTAGCCCTAATTTCTATTTAATTAAGTTAAATTTAATACAAAATAATAAATAAATTCAAAAGATAAAAAAAAGGTCATTGATCTATGGGTTCATTAGAATCCATCGGCCACCGCAGGTAGCTAGTCTTGCTCTTTTTCTTCTTTCTTTCTCTCTCGCTTTCTCTAGGTTCACTGGAACCATTTTACCAGTGAAAAATGGCAATTGGTTCATTTTATTTTTTATTAAATTTTAGTTACTTTAACTTAATTAAATAGAGATTCCTGATAATTTTAGTTTAATTAACATTATTTTTTATGAAGGGGGTATTATTTGAATTCCGTTGTAGCAGTTCTTCTGGTTGATGGTAATTTGGTTTTGAGAGAAGGGTCCAAATCCAATTCCACAGGACCAATTTTGCAAAGCTTGTATTATCCAACCGATACTTGGTTGCCTGGTGCCAAGGTTTCATATAACTGGGTTACTAAAACCCATCAACGTCTTACTTCACGGAAGAATTCTGAAGAACTTGCTCCAGGGTTATTCTCTCTTTGTCTAGATGCAAATAAAAGCCAGTATCTTATAATATGTGGAATGGAACTGAAGACTACTGGACAGTCTGGACTAATGGTTCATGGAACGGGGAGATTTTCAGCTTAGTTCCTGAAATGAAGCAGGTCACATTGCTGGAGAACAGCAAGGAGTGAAATTTATTTTGGGCTCATGAGGCGAAACAACAATGCGAAGCTTATGATTTCTGTGGGGCATTTGGCACCTGCAATGAGATGACAAAACAAGCTTGTAATTGTTTGAATGGCTTCAGAGTTCAGACCTAAGTCAGACAATGACTGGAAAATTAATGATCATTCTGGTGTGTGTGTGAAATTGAATGACCTAAGGAGGGTTCGTTGGTTGCATTCGGATACAGAGATTTGCGGCATGCAAACCAAGAATTTCTCTCAGAAACTGGGGGCAGCAGGCTCTGGCTCTGTTATTAAGGGACATTACCTGATTCAACTGTTGTAACACTACCCGGTTCAACTGAGTTTGGAAGCCTCTTTGCTCAAGGGTCAAAGTTTGGGATTAATTAATATGACTTTTTAAGTCTTCAATGCTAGTATATATTGGGAAATGCCTATTTTGAGGGTTGTTCCAGATTAGGGTCCATATAAATTCATGATCTATGATGTAATTGCATTATTCTGATCAAGTTTAATACATGTCTTAACCTTTGGCTTTTGGAGAAGAATAATTTCTCTTCTTCTTGCTCTTATCCTGTAGGTGGAGTCTTTCAAAATGACAAACTTAACCCTCTTATATGAATTGCCTTCCTTGCATGGGAACAACATTTTATTTCTATTTCACCTTGAACTGTATACATGATCAATTATTATAGTGCAAGTAAGTCCTGTGTTTTGCAGCTATCCCCACTCGTTCCATTATGGATTGGTAGATTGATGTTACAGGTTCCCAAAATTGAATTAGCTATTTGTCTCTCATTTTTCAAAAGGTTAGTCATAAAGGTTTTGCCCTTCAGTAGTGTAATCCCCTCAAAACTTTCAATTTGATTTGTAGCTCGTCATGCCTCAATTGCAACGCGATCACATTTGACATTTACAGTCATTCTTGATTAAAGAACCTTAACTTACTAAAATCAAAGTAATACCCATAGCAGTAGAGTGCATGTAAAGTTGAAAAAATAACCCAAATCCGTAGAAACTGGCCCCAAATGGCCGTTGACTAGGGTTGAGGCTGGGATAATATTTAGCATCCCTGTCCCAAACCCGCCCCGATACTATATATACTATCTATTCTATTAATTAAGAAAATAACCTTTTAGCAAGGTTTATTAACTCAATTTGGCCTCAAGTTTAAAAGGGTGAGAGTTTATTTAGCACTTTTAAAAACAAAAGGGTTAGCCAAATGCTCATTTATAAACCATTGTTATTGTTTTCTAGATAAGTGAAATTGCAGTTTTCACACAGCATTAATTTGTATCTTGAAAAGAAGGCGCCAAGCTACGATGTCCATAACAATGGGTCTTACCTAAAAATAATAGAAAATGCTACTTATACAAATAATTAGATTATCAAGAGGATGATTGAAGGCATAAAAAAAAAAAAAAATGTCCTCACCTAATTTGTAGATTCATCACTCCTAACCTCGTCGCCCTACTGCAGTGTTTTGTGCGATCGCCGCTGAAGCCCGAGCAAGCTTCATTTGCAGATGAAGCTCGAGTGGGCTTCATGAAGCAAGCTTGATCGGGCTTCATCACCATGAAGCTCGGTCAGGTTTTATCTAGGCCTGATCAGGCTTCATTTGCGGATAAAACTCGAGCGGGTTTCATGAAGTAAGCTTGATCGGACTTCATCACCATGAAACCTGGTCAGGCTTCATTAGTGCCTGATCGAGTTTTATGAAGTCTAGGCTTCTCCTGTTAGTGACGTCTTAATGATCAATGATGAAGTCTAATCTATAAAGTTCAATTCAGTCATCATCCCTGTCATCTCGTCGATACATACAGCACAGTCCAGAAATAATAGATCATCGTATAATTCACCTCAGTCTTGTGACGTAGAACACATATAACCTAGGGGCCACTATTCAATAGCCAAAGAGTTTCATCTACTCGTAACCCAGAGGTTGTATCTCGTGAATATTTGTACAGATATTGTTGGCAATACGTTTTCAAACTGTATCCGATCGAATTGACCAAGCAAAATTAATCATTCTTATATCATAGCTAAACAAAAACATCAGGCAAATTAAGAAAGAAATTAAAAGAAGAGAAACTATGAACACAACTTCGGAAGCGGGGTTGGAGATGAAGCACAGATCGCCAACTCACTCTTGCAAGATCTCACCGAAGAAACTACGACAGACATCAGCTTAACCATCGCCTTGTGTAGTCCTTGATTCCTTGAACATGATCTTTGCGACGATGAGTTTATGGACCTCAACTTGTAGCTTCTCAGGAAAATCTGCCTTTGCCTCGCTCTTTCTCGTTTCAGGCTGCAAGAACGATAAGCGCCCATTTCATCACCCGTCCTCCCCCCGCGGCCGCCGTGGTCATGAAGGGGCTCGTAGCCGCCCGGCTGGCGGCCCAGACGCAAGGTGGTGGTTCTTACTAGGGTGTTCATTGGGATTGATTTCAGAGAGATGGAAGCGATGACGACGACGACGAGCTTCCTGTACAGCCATCTCTATATATATATATATATGCACATTTGATTTAAATTAATGAGAGGATGTTTTGACAATTATTATCTGTTTCATCGCCAGGCGGCGGCGGCCAAAATTTTCTTTTATTTTCTATCCGGTTAATGCTTCCTGACGACCTTATGTACATTGTTGTTCCGTTCACATGGAGCCAGACAAAGTTTCATTACGTGATAAGTGAAGGTTCACAAAAATCCCATCATATAATGTGATGGATGAAGCAGGGTTTCAATCACACGTTACCAGCACAGCCACACAAATTTCACCAGGCATCGTGGCCGATGTGGCCCCACAAAAATCTAGTTGAAAAATATCGTTCGTATATTAACCAAACTCAAAATTATACCAAATAACTCTAAGATCACAATAAAGAATAACTTGAAACCATCAAATTATTTTTTTTTTCTATAACTAGAAAATTCATAACACAAAAAAAGAGAAATTATATACAAATAACCAGAGTCGGCCCAACAAAGTTGGGGGCTTTAGGCAAAAGGATTTTTTGAGGCTTTCGAGTATTAATTTTTTTATAAAAAAAATAAATAATACACTTTTTTACATAAATATTTTATTATTTTATTAAATAAAAAAAGAAAAAAATAAAATTTAATTAACTATAAAATATAATAATCTCTTAATAATAATAAATTTTCAACTAAAATATAATGTCTTAGATATAAAAAAAAAAAAAAACAAACAACTTACAATAATAAACAAAAAATAAATAAAACTAATTTTTCTTAAAATTCTAAAAAGGTCAGTGCCAGTAAAAAATTATACATTCATGGGATATTGGGAAGGGAAAATGGGTTTTATGGGATATTGGGATCTGGGAACACCATAGCAACGGTTAAAAATTAGAAAATGATGAAGGGAAATTAAAAAAAAAATTATAATGTTTTGTATTTAATTTTTTTAATAAAATATTAATTATTAAAAAATAAAAAAGTATATACATAAATATTATAAATTTTTAAAATTTGAGGTCTTGTAATTTTGGGGGCCTAATGTCATGGCATATATGGCTTAAAGAGTAGGGTCGGCTCTGCAAATAACATTATGGCAAATTTCAACCAAGAAATAAAAATACAAAAAAAACTAAACGTATACTGAAAACACAAAAACTCAAAAGGACAGAGGCCTTAGAGAAGCTAAAGGCTATCTAAGACAAATCAAGAGAAGGTATCATAAGTAAACCAAGGCTAACCTTTAAAAAGAATGGGAGAATTGAAGTGCAGATAGGAGTAAACTAACCACCAAACTATTTTACATTTTTAAATTTATGTTATAATCTAATTAATTGGGATTGCTATAATACCTTAGAGTACCGTGTTTATGTACAGAATTATTATGTTATCTAACGCGATCAATTTTAAAAACGGGGTGTGGGTCTCATTGAGATGTTGGGACCCACACACTACCTCTTCCTTGCTAGCGTACGTTAGAAAACAAATCATCTATTGTGTATGTGTAAATGTTAAAAATAATATGAAATTATTATATTTTATCTCAAAACAAAATGAATTGAATAATGTGCAATTCTAGCAAACCATCTCACATATAGATAGCTTTTGTCTTTCAAAAACAAAAATAATATTTAAACACTCAATTTAGACACTTTAATTGACACTATGCATTAAAGTCTTGTACATTTATATTAATAAGATATAAATACAAAATATCATTACAATTGTCAAATTTGAGTGTGCAAATAGCATTTTTGTTCCATAAACTATGAGAATACATTTATTGGACAGGCAAATTATGAAGTCTTAAAGAGATTATATGATGTTTGCCTAGCAAAAACAAAAAAAACACAAAAGAAAAGTCATAATTGTACTGATAATAAGACATATTGGATAACATAAGATTAGAGAGAATTTAACTCGGATTAATCTAGGGTATGTTATCCTCAAGGTCATGATAATAACCTCTCTCTTTTTTTTCTTTATATGAATGAAATAATTTAATTTCTTATAGTTTGACAAAAACAAATATTTAATAATTAGAAGTAGCTCATGTCTAAACGCTGAGGGATGGATATTTCTGAACCGATTGAATTAGTCAAATCGAATAGATTGATTTTTTTTTAAAAGTAAAATTGAACCGATTGAATAGTTGTTCAAATCGAAAAAAAATTAAAAAAACTAAAATAACCAAAAATAACAAAGCCCAAGCAAATTGAAATAATTAGAAATGAGCAAATTTTTGGTTAAATCGAAATAATTGAACCAAATTGACCAATTTTGATAAAAAAAAATGATATCATTTTTTACATTTTGATTGGTTTACTTATTTTGATTTTTTTCTGATAAAGAGATCCAACCAAACTGAAATAACTAAAAAATTCAAATTTAAAAATTGAATCTAATCAATTTACAAATTGAACTGAACCGAACCGAACCACTAATGGCCAATTCAATTCCATTATTTTAATTTAACTAAAATTTTGCTCACCCTTATAAGCACTTGTAAGTAAGAAATAAAAAAAACTTCAAATAAATATTTATTTTTTGAGAGGGATACTTCGTAGTTGTAGTTTAATTATTTTTTAAATAAACTTGAAAAAAAAAATAAGTATTGACACAATGGTAAGGTTACACTTGCTACTATAACTTAGAGATCACACGTTCGAATTTACGAATAGATCTCTTTGATTGTCTTTTCTTTTAAGCAAAACACGTTAGGAACATTTTAAAAAATTTATTAAAATTTCAAATACGGAGTCTGGTATGTGTTTAAATAATAGAATACATATAAATTAGTAATTAAATTTACTATATGAAACATAAGCTCTCTATTTTGTAAGGGGCATTTGGTACAAAAGAAATTTTTAAATTTATGAAAATGTTAAGTTGGGAATTCACATTTTCATGTTTGGTATAATTTTTTTAAAAAAAGAATCCTTAAAAAGTAGTATTTCCGAGATTTATTTTTAATCAACTTTTCTACAAATTTTTTTTATGGATTTGGATTTCCATGAAATTGGAAAAGTCTTTAACAAATAAAAAAACTAAAACACCACTTACTCTCTTATAATCCCATAGTCCTTTCACGATTATCTTTGTCATAACTTTTTACTTACGAACATATATATATATATACATAATGTGTAAAAAAAAGTATATATATTTTTTGATTTCTTAAAAGATTATGAGTCTCAATATTTTATATATTAAAAAAATTATTATTTTTAAATAAAAAATCAAATAAGGGTAATTTTAAAAAAATAATATGAATTTTTAGGAATGTTACATTTAAACCAAACATAAAAATGTAAGATTTCTAAAAAATAATTTTCAATATTTCTATAAATGTTAAGAATTAAAGATTTCTAAAAGTATTCTCAGGAATCATGAATCACGGGAATCTAAAAACTTCTCCTATATCAAATGCACCGTAAGAGTTACGAGAATACAATTTTTATACGTCATCTTCTTTTTGTTATTTAAGAAATTATTCTTAAAAAAATATTTTCAACGTGGCTTTTCCATTAAAAACAATTTTATAAATTGTTGTGATGACATGGCTTCTCATCAAACATTCTATAAGGTAAAATACTAATTAAGTAGTGAAAGAGATATAATTATAATTAATTAATATTAAAACTACACGATTTTGGGGTAAGTATGGCATGGAATGGTAAACAATGGGCTCCAATTGTTGATCTTTGATCAATGAGTTTTAATTAAAACCAAAGGTTAGGATCCAATAGAAAGGAACATATTTTTCTTTCTCTTTCATTTTCCGGGAAAGTTTCTGAGAAATAATAATGTATTTTGTCGTTGTCTTTGCACCCACCCCAATTCAATTGTCCATAGTATAGATCGAGTAGGTAGCCGGCTAAGGGTAATATATTTTACTTGATTTGATTGGTATTAATTGAGAGTTAATTGCACATTCCTTGACTCATCAAATAACTATTCTCAAATTTAAAATTGATAAATAAATTTTATATATTATTTTTTGGAGATTTGTTCAAATTGCATTGATTGTTTATGTGTTTTTAATGTGGAGGTGCTTAGTAAGTCTACAAGAATGATAAGTCTGGAGGTGCTTTGATCTCTCTCTCTCTCTCTCTGGTCAAGGTCTCAAAGAGAGAAAATCAGCTCTTCTAGATGTTTATATGGTTTATTAGCAAGAATTATATCTTGCTATTAGAGTTAATAAAAATATGATTTCCTTTTCACAAGCCATAAAAAGCGTTAAATCTGATAAGTGAATTGATGCTATGAAAAATGAATTGAAATTTATGGAACAAAATTGTCTAGGATCTAGTAGAAATATTGCTGAAGATTCTAAGTGAGTTGGTTGTAAATGAGGTTTTAAGATTAAATGTGACTCAAATGAAAATATTGAACAATATAAAGCTAGATTTGTTGGCATTGATATACCAAACACAATAGCATCAATTATAAAAGACTTTTTCACCACTTTCAAAGAAAAACTATTTAAGAATTATTATGACATTGGTTGTTTAATATAATTTAGAATTACATCAAATAATGGATATAAAAAGAACATTTCTCAATGGAGATCTTGAGACGGAAGTTTATATAGATCAACTTGAAAGTTTTTCATAAAAGAAAAGGTCAAATAATACATAGACTTCAAAAGTTAATATATGAACTTAAACACGCTTGAGACAATAGACATTGAATTTAATGATATCATAATATCTTTCAAATTTAAAGAAAAACATTATTGATTGTTGTATATATCAAAAGATCGATGGGAGCGAGTTTATATTTTTAGTTTTATATCTTCACCATATTTTGCTTGCTACTATTGATTTAGGCTTAATGTGTGAGATGAAAGATTTTCTCTTGAAACGAAAGATATGAGAAAAGCTCCTTAAGTTATTGGAATTGAAATTGCTCTAGGTCAAATACAATAAAAAAAATTATTTTTTGGGGAGAATCATCATCAAACCTTCAGAACTCTGCCCCCCCCCCCCCCCCCCCCCCCAAAAAAAAAAAAAAGAAAAAAAAATTGTTAGAAGGCATAGATCCAATGCTTAAGTCAAGTTCTTGGAGATCCCAAGAGAAAATGTAGAGCTTTTGAACTGGTAAAAAATGACTTACCTTCCTTAGAATGTGGGATCACCCATTTATAACTGAATTGAGGGGGATTTGTGAAAACCATCCATGATATTCTGATATTGCTTATAATTTGGACTGTTGTAAATAATTTTTATCCTTTAAACAATTTAGGAATGAAACTTTGGAGGTAGGTTTGCATGTTTCCTGTACGAATACCCCGTGAGAATGGTTTTGAGGAGACTTCTATTGTCTTTTGGAGGATGAGCTTGTGGTGCCTGATTAATAGGTCTCCCAAAGACCCTTCTCTCAAGAGGACATCTTGGGCTCTTTACAGTTCTTTCTTTTACTTTTATCTACTGTTTTCTAGTTCTGGGCTTATTTTTGTATGGGTTTTAGGCAAGGGTCCTTGATTCATTAGACATTAATTCCTCCTCATTCTTTCCTCTGAGTCTCGCAGAGTGTTGAGAAACCTATGAACTAAACACACAACTAGATTCGACAGTACCAAGATCCAAAATGAATAATCGAACAAAATTGAAAAAATACAACACCACAACACCACGCACACAACAGAAAAATAAAGAACACAGCATATACGTGTTCGGATCGAAAGATCCTATTCACGGCAGAGGCTCCGCCTCTAGTCAATCCACTAGAAATGTATAGGTGATTACACAACCAAGATTACATCCGAATCCCTCAAGAAACAAAGCTATCATAATCAAAACAGAAGCAAACTACAATGAAAATACAACTCGATCTCAGAACGAGTAACAGAAACTAAACAAGCTTCTTATCGACCAATCTCACACGCCATAGGTGATTTGCACCGAGATATACAGATACCTGAAGCCGATTCTTGCCAAAGAACAGAAAGGATTCATGATGTGTCCGTCGGTTGCAGATTTAGGGTTTCAAACGAGAGAGAGAGAGATCGCAAAACATCTGCTGGATAGGGCATGAACAAGCCCTTATATAGTTGGGCACTGGAAACTTGGGCCAAGCAATAGAGACATGGGCCAAATGTGAGCTTAGGCTGGGCTACTAATAAAAACTCGGCCCACCATATATATATATATCATCATAATGTATATACAACAGATAACCAAATGAAATGCAAATGAAATATAAATGCAAATTCACATGAAACCCAATTGCAAACATAAAATGCAATAATCAAATACATTTTGAATCACCTAAAGTATTAACAAATTCCACCTTGATTCAAGAATGGATTGATAGTGAACTTTGACCAGAGACCCCTACAACTCTCCCATCTACAACAAGAGAACATTGAGCAACGACCAAGCTTGCTCAAACTATTGACAAGGGACCAACTCAACTAATACATACCTCACCATGGACAACAGAAACCTCTATCAAGACTTCTATGAACAAGACATTAGGACTTTCATTAGACTCGAAAATTTCCTAAGGTTCCACCTTAAGGCTAACAAATTTCCACCTCAAACTAAACACTATCAGTTTGATCAGGTTTGTCTAACTCTACAAGACTAGGCACATATCAACTTCTAGACCTACATTCAGCTTTTCAAACTCAAATTCTCTTTCCTATTCAATATATTCAAAGACTTTCCACTTCTTAGACTTAAAAAAACATTTTTACACCTAAGAAAGAATTCTCAAAATCTTTACAGAATATTTATCAACAAAGGAAAGAAAATTATCAGGCCCTAGATAGAAAACAGGGACTTGGGAAAACTCCACAACTAGAGAAAGCAACATGCCAACAATGGGATTTACCCATACCTTAGGCATCCATGGGATCCACCCATAACACAAGGCATCTATTGGGATTTACACAACCCACAGGATTCACAAAAAAAAAAAAAACTAGGTTATCAACCTATCGGAATCCAATCATACCTTAACATGCTTAACTCTAACAGCCCTATTATGACCAATGTGCCCTAGCCTTTACATGCCTAGAGTCCAAAGACAAACTGCCCATCCCCATTCTCACATCCCTTTGAGAGATTTGCATTTTCTTCCTTATTTTCTTTCTGCCTCGAAGGACAGTTCCTCCTAAGATGACCTTTTTTCTTACAAAACCAACAAGTCACCGGTTTAGAATTCTCTTTACTCTTTGACTTAGACTCACCCTTACCTCTAGAATAAAATTTCTTATTTGACTTATTCTTAACATATAGACCTTCACCTAAACTAGATTTTTGTTCCCTCTTAGTTTCAAGGTCTCTAGATCTTAAGGCTGATAAGACATCTTCTAGAGTTAGAGAAGTTCTACCATATTCTATTGCAGTTCTTAAATCTCTATAGGATTCTGGCACATAATTCAACAGAATAATTGCTTGATTTTCATCTGATATTACCTCATCTATGTTAGCAAGACCTATGGTAATTACATTGAAGTCATCTAAATTTTCTTCTAAAGACTTTGAAGAATCCATTTTAAAACCAAACAGTCTTCTTTTCAAATGAATTTTGTTAGTCAAGGATTTTACCATATAAAGAGACTCAAGTTTTGACCATACCTTTGCAGCAGTGTTCATGCCAGTGTTCATACCATTTACCTGTCGTAGTACCTTGTCAGCTAGGTTTAGGATGATAAGGCTATAAGCCAATTCATCCATTTCCTGGCTTTCCTCAGAAGGCGGCGTAGCTTCCTTATCCTTTCCATCCGTTGGCACAACCAGTGGCTTTGAACACCGATTTTGAACCAAAATGGCCTTCATTTTCTGCTGCCACAACCCGAAATCACTATGACCATCGAACTTTTCAAGTTCTATCTTCATAGGTGCCATCTTTGGTTCTGTTCTTGCAAGGAAAAACAAAAAACCAACAGCAACACAAGATGGAACAAGAATAACACAGGATGGATAGTGCACACAGAACACAAACAGCAAAGAGAAAATCATAGCCACAAGAACAGTATATGGATCAGATTGCAAAGCTTCAAGAACACTAAGCAATACAATCAACAATAGCTAGAGTAAATAAAAAACAATAGCAACAAAAAACAGCAGCAACAGTTAATGATTGAAAGAAATAATCCAATCCAGAAACTACAAAACTGACTCTCCAAATCCTATCTTGATTTACAAAACAAATTCAAGAACACAGTAAGGATTACAACAAAAATAAACGTGCTCGTTACAATCCTAAGTAAGTTCAAGAACAACAAGAAATCAATAGCAAGGAACAAATCTCATAAACGAAATCAGCAAGCATAATAGGATAACAAAAAAACCAATCCAAGATATCTTACCGAACAACAAGATCAAAGGATACCAAATACTTATAGAATCGGATAACCAATTGCAGCCTTCAATCTTCCGAAAGCGACGCGACCTTTCAGATCTTACTGATCACCTTCAAGATCGAGTTCTCGGATCTGATCGTCGATGGATCTGGTTCGCCCTCGAGTGGCTCTGATACCACTTGTTGAGAAACCTGTGAACTAAACACACAACCAGATTTGACAGTACCAAGATCCAAAACGAATAATCGAACAAAATCGAAAAAATACAACACCACAACACCACGCACACAATAGAAAAATAAAGAACACAGCATATACGTGTTTGGATCGAAAGATCCTACTCACGGCAGAGGCTCCGCCTCTAGTCAATCCACTAGAAATGTATAGGTGATTACACAACCAAGATTACATCTAAATCCCTCAAGAAACAAAGCTATCAGAATTAAAACAAAAGCAAACTACAATGAAAATACAACTCGATTTCAGAACTAGTAACAGAAACGAAACAAGCTTCTTACCGACCAATCTCACATGCCATAGGTGATTTGCAGATACCTGAAGCCGATTATTGCCAAAGAACAGAAAGGATTCATGATGTGTCCGTTGGTTGCAGATTTAGGGTTTCAAACGAGAGAGAGATCGCAAAACATCCGTTGGTTAGGGCATGAACAAGCCCTTATATACTTGGGCGCTGGAAACTTGGGCCAAGCAATAGAGACATGGGCCAAATGCGAGCTTGGGCTGGGCTGCTAATAAAAACTTGGCCCACCATATATATATATCATCATAATGTATATACAACAGATAACCAAATGAAATGCAAATGAAATATAAATGCAAATTCACATGAAACTCAATTGCAAACATAAAATGCAATAATCAAATACATTTTGAATCACCTAAAGTATTAACACATAGGGAAGAGTATTAAACCACCAATATTCTTTCCTCATTCTTTCCTATTTTTTATGGATTCTATGTCTTTTGGAGGATGGGTTTTAGTGTTTGTTTCACCCCAGTGATTCTTGTCAGATCTTTTGGAAGACCTTTCGTGTACTCTTCTAGAAACTTCTTGGTCACCCATAAATTATTTCAATTCTTTTCTAATCTCTTGGAGACTTTTTCAATTGTGGTGAGTTCTACTATTTTTCCCAAGTAAATGGCTAGAACAAACGACACTACAAGGCCCACCACCCCAATAAGCGAATCCGATATAAACTAATAATTGGCGTAACATGAATTTAACCTCATAAACTAATTCAATATAACTTCTGAACAATACGAGCAATCAATGTAATTTTTAAAAAATAAGAGATGTAATTTATTTAAAAAAATTTATAATAATATATTTTCCACTCGTATAACTTTGTGAGAGAAAACGAGCTTGGCCGAGCTAAGGCCAGTGCCCTACAGTAGGTTGGCCCTATGCTAGCCCAATCGGGCAGGCCACAGGTTCTAACTAATTTTAATTTTTTCAAAATTAAAAATTAATTCACTTAACAAATTCTTTGATATAAACTAAAATCAGCAACCCTTTTTGAAATGATCATATTTAATATTTAATATTTAAAATTTTGTAATCAACAAAAATGTGTAGGCTCTCGAGATATTAGCTTGGCCCGACCTATCAGGCCTACAAGCCGACTCAACTGGGCCTAAGGAAACTCTTAGACCCTGCCGAACCAGACTCACTTAACATCACTACCCAAACAATGCATCTAATATATGTTGCCATATATAGAAGGTAAAGTAAGCAGTTTTAAAGTTAGAATTAATGACCAGTTTTTTCTTTCCATGAGATAGAGAACACATTAATGGCTGTCACATTAAACCCTCAGCATAATATTTATTATGTACACGTACATTAAGCTCTTATATATACCCCCATATATATCTGTATAATATGGTGAGCTTGGGAGGCTCATTTATGGCTGTCTGTACATTCTTGCTCACTCATTCATTGAAGTCAACAGAGAAACTCACGTAGAAGAACCCCAAAAGTAATTAAAACCCTAAAAGTAAGAACCCTTCATCATCAACATTAAGTTAAGAAAATTGATTAAACTTCCATGGCGAGCCATATGAATGAATGAAGCTCATCACAGAGTGTTCAAGCTTTAGCCCCGGCCCAGCTCTGTGAAACCCTATCTTTGTCCTCTTCGTTTCACCTTCTATTTCATGTGAGTTTCCACTTTTGCCTGTGACTTGATTCAATACCCTTCTTTAAGTTCATTTCCATCACCTCTCCAACCCTATAAATATACCAACTCTTGCTCCCATTAATTTACAGCTCTATCTGATAGAAATTCAAGATAGGAAAGCAGCGCTGGTGATCGATATATCGTGTATGTCTTCAATTGCCATGAAGGGTTTTTGTTGGATCGTTGTTCTTCTCGCCGTTGTTTCTCTTCCGGCAGCAATGTCTGCAAGGCACATCGTTCCCCAACACTCCGGTAAGATCATTTATTGCCTCTTTGATAGAGATTTTTTCAAAGAAATAAACACAAATTAATGGCCTGTATGATCTACAGGTCGTGGACACCGCCATCCAACAGCCGCTGGTGTCACAACCACCGGGGACGACCGTCAAGCGAAATCACAGGAATTTCCTGCATTGGGGAGGCAGCGACTTAGAGCGGGTGACACGCTACAAGTAGCAGGTTCGAGGCTGCCCGACTGCTCGCACGCGTGCGGGTCGTGCTCGCCATGCCGGCTGGTGATGGTGAGCTTCGTCTGCGCGTTGCTGGCGGAGGCGGAGACCTGCCCCATGGCTTACAAGTGCATGTGCAACAACAAATCCTATCCTGTCCCTTAATTACGGCTCTATATGTTTGTGTTCATGTCCATGCATGCTTCTATCTCGTAGTGCCTTTGTAAAATACAGTACTAGCAGTTGGGTTTCTTTGGTTTCTCAGCAATTTTCTGTGTAACATGCAGTCTCAAACAAGGCTTCCTCTGTGTAATCAAAGAGTTCATTTCTAGCTACCCACTTTATTTCCCATTATTATTTTATGGTAATTAATTGTCCAAATATATCATGATTTTTAGATTTGTGGTCGTTATAATTAGAATTTGACTCCTCTCAGATAACTTGAAAAAAAATTCAAAGGCAATTTTTTTTTTTAGTAAGCTGGTGGGGTGGGGGTGGGGGTGGGGGGCAAAGCTCTAACTTGGTAGCTTCTTCAAGATATATTTCTTTTTTTTTTTTTTGACAGCTTTTTCTAGAATAGAGAGAGTGCAACTGCGTGTATTGCAGATATTTTAGGTCTCTATCAAAGACATTATATTATTTCAATTTCCTTCTATTGTTATAAAGATACCACAATAAATTTGTAACTGTGGGAGAGTTTTCAATAGTCAGGAAACTTGTAAAATAGAAGACTGTTAAAAAGTATAAGATATCTCTCACGTGAGTTCTTTCGTTGCTCGCCAGAAATCAGAAGAGAGAAGATGTATTCTATGAAATATTTTTCATATACTTAGAGAGTGAAGGGTCACCCCTATTTATAGAGATTGAAGTTGACACATTTGAAAATATCTGCATCTTTAGGGATCATTTGTTCTAGATATCAAGATATCAGTTTCAGAGGTTAGTGGACATACTTCAATCGAGACCGCATTCAAATGGTTTTTAGAAGACTTATCACTCTCTCATAAAATCTTCCCTTAATTAATGTCCAAATGAGAGTTATCGAGAAAGTATCTAAGAGGCTTAGACCAGAGAGTCTCTCGCCTTTCATAGTTTCCCGTTTTGATCTTTAGGCTTCTTTATTCTTAAGCCTAAACTGATTGTAAGTGAACTGTGATCCAAGATACATTACTTTCATAGTAAAATTGTTTTAACTCTCTATGTGAAGATAGATCACACACTATGATCGAATTACATCAATCCTATGTTCGCTTATTATTTCTTATCATATTTAACTTTGTTTTTCACGACTTAATCAATATTAAAATTGGCATTATATATGATAATAGTTAGATTTATTAATAGATTCTTAATAACGGGTCCGATGAAGCTCTTGAGCTATCTTTCCATAATTGCAGTTATTGGACTAGTGGGCCTAAGCCTTGATCCACAACCCTTCTTCACTAGGCTTGGCCCAAGTTTGGACCAATACTTATGATCTGTTTGCTTATATACAAAATGTGTTTCAAAAAATAATTTTTTATTTTTGGTGTTTGGTTTATAAAAAAAAATAAAAAATACTTTTAGGAGAAAAACTCAATTTGTCCATTTAACTTTTCAAAATTTGCCATTTTAACTTCTGAATTTTATTTTACCTCAAATACCCATCCGTACTTTATAACTTAATTTGTTCTAACCCTATATATATGACTCAAACTGGACCAATTTATAAAGTGCAAAGTGTATCTCAGGCAAAAAGAAAAGTTCAAGGGTGTATTTGTAATTTTATTTAGCTCAAAGAAAACCATGAATTTTTTTTTTTTAACTCAAATATAATATTGTACTTTACGAATTGATCCACTTTCATAATATAAGTAACTGTGACTAATAGTCCATCAATCATTGGATGAAAGTGGGTTGATTTCACTCCTGGTTAAGTTAAGTGATCAGACTAAGCAATATATTGGTATTAATTCGATGGGTTATGAATTCAATTTTTATTATACGTAAGAGTTAAAGATTCAACATGCAATTTAGTTCCCTTGACGTCATCCCAAAATGGACTGATTCCAACCCCCACAAGCATAGTGCAGTGACAAACTATTTGTAGTTTTTCATAGAGTATTAGGGTTCGGATTAGTGCCGAGACTTATTGAAATATTTAAATCTTGTATGGACTGTACTAAATATTTAGCTGTGGGTATATATGGACTGTGTCTACATCCGAGTTTATTTCGAAAATATATCAAGGGACAAGGTCACTGGAGATTAGTCAGGTGAAACTCAGACACCCTAAGTGAATAAAAAAAACAAAAAAAGTAGTTTGATTCCATTTGGACTCGAATCTCACTTGGTTCCAATCTATTTATTGATGTTTGTTATTTTTCTGAATTCATTTATTTGGTTTTAGATTCAAATCGAATAACCATAAATAGGGGTGGATTCAAAAATTTATGTAGGGGAGATTGAATTTTTTTTTTAACATATAAAATTATACATCATAAATTTTGGGGCAGATTATAATTTTTTTTTAAGACTAATTTATTATTAAAAATTATTTTTTTATATTAAAAAATTAAAAATTAATTTTAATTGTGAGGTGTCAAGCGTAAATCCGCCCCTGACCATAAGTTAAATGAACTAGATATACATACAATTGTTTCAACTCGATTAGTCAGGACTCAAAATATATTATATATTAATCAAATTGAAAATAATCGATTCCAAGAAGGCTTATCGGTTTTGGAGATGAATCCATGTGCGAGAATTTATTGGACGAACGAAATGGTATTCGCGTTCAAAATCTTAAATGAATCTTGAGTCTGAATTAGGTGATTTTAACTCCAATCCAGCTAAGAGTCGTACAGTGTTTATTTTTATGTTACGTACAGACATACACACACACACGTCCGTGTTCGTTGGGAGAGAGTTTGTCAAGATATAACGTGTCATCCACTCACAAGGTAACATTCTTACAAGAGTTTTGTGTCCCTAAAATGTATTATTTAACCTTAGAATAGTTTTCTAATTTATTTTGAAAATTAATATTCTTATTAATGTATATTATCAAAATTATCATTAGAACAATATAACAATGAAGGGGTTTTACTTATGGATGTTCTCAGGGTATAGGTTGAGTGGTCGGATGAACAATATGTCAGTGTCAATTTGGTAGATTAGAAATTCGATTCTCACCTGTGCAAGGGTCAAAGACCCAACTTACAATTTATCTTTTCTGATATAATCGAATGAACGAATACTGAAGGTCATATAAAAACGACTATTTCAAAAAATTTTACTTATGGATAATTTGACGAAATATTTTTATATCAAAATATATAAATAAAGCCAGAATAAGTGGTCCTTTTAAGTCTCTCTATCTCGTGGGTTGGCATCACTTACATCTAAGGAGTTCGATTTTCGCCTTGTGTAAGGGTCAAAGACCCAACTTACAATTTATCTTTTCTGGTATAATCGAAAGAACGAATACTGAAGGTCGTACAAAAACGATCATTTCAAAAAATTTTACCTACGGATAATTTGACAAAATATTTTTATATCAAAATATATAAATAAAGTCAGAATAAGTGGTCGAACACTTTTAAGTCTCTCGTCTCGTTGGTTGGTATCGCTTACATCTAGGGGTTTTCTTTTATTTTTTTCAAAAGGAAAATATTCATAAATATTAGTTTATTCCAACCAGAGCTTCCAAATGATTGTCATTATGATAAGTACTAGCTACCAAATTCCCAGGCTGTTTATGAAACTACGACTTGGACTAAATCCATTCAAATTTAATATTTGGGTCACAGTTGTAAGGCAATTTTACTTCTTTTTTGTTTAATTAATTAATTAATTAAAGAATAAGACAGTAGTAGAATGAATTGAGCAGCCATTGAATACAACCTGCGGATAAACCTAAATTCATAGAATCAAACCTTATCTTCAACTCAAAACTTATCCTAAGGTGACATCTTATTATCCCATTGTTATGCTAAATTATTATTATTATTATTATTATTATTATTATTATTATTATTATTATTATTATATTTTAAATCATTTTCTTAATGGTTGTAAAGGTCTACTTTTAAATATTAATTTATTTAATACACCTAATTTATGAATTATTATGTATAATTTAAATTTATTTAATATACACTTGAAAATGACGTGAAAAATAAGGTGAATATAATAAGAAAAATAATAAATGAATGCAAGATTATATAATTTGATATTAACATATGATTTATGACCATGAGAAGAGATAAACGCTTTTACTATAAAAGAAATTGAAGTAAATTGCATTTGGGTTTTCTTCTAAATTATATGGACCGAGTTAAATTCTGATAGCAGTCTCAAATTTTAAAATTATATAAGATGTATTTTAATAAAAAATAATTATTGTAAATTACAGGATATAAAATAAAAAAATAAAATTGCTGTGTTCGTTGACTGGCTGGCTGGAATGGTGGTTCAGTTCTTCCGGTTGCTTCTTTGGTAATATTTTATGTTTGAACATTCAAATGTCAAAAAATTGTAACAACGGGCGTCGAGACCCTGATGTCATTCGCCATGGTGATTAGATACACTTATTTATGTAAAAAATATTATTTCAATGCTTAGTTATAATATATTTATGTCGACGTTTGGAGCTGATCGACGATGATTCGTCGGCTTATAATGTAAAGAGAAAAAATAAATGAGACAAATGATAGATCGTACGTGAAAATTTTTTACGTAATTTGACAAGAATGATACTTAATCCATGATTGCTATTTGGTTATTGCGACAAAGTACGTAACAGTATATCATTATTGTCTCTCCTCTATAATGGTTTTTGACCTCTATTTATAATATGGGGTGTTTATAATTTTTATAAAATTCAAAATGAAAAGATAATTTTATAGAGATAATATGTCCTTATCAACTCTATCAAATTGGGAATAGATTTTGCATTATCAGGGATTTGTTTGCCTCAGATAAGACAGATGGACATTGCTTCCGATTATTTTGTGGTCTTCTTGTTATGTGAGCTGAACGGTTCGACCAACGAGCTAAAAACATTGCTGAGAGTTTGCTTGGTTCTGCGATTATTTGAGATAATAGGTATATACATTGACTTCACATAAACTCTGCATATTCGTCTATACAAAAATTTAATCTAAACGTATAATTTTTTTATCATTCTTGATTAAAACCTTATAAAATTAAACTCTTAAAATCGTATTCTAGAGCCCACTAAATCACAAGAGATAATAATAAAAATTAGCCTGAAAATTCGAACACTTAGATCTTAAGAACCTTACCACCAAACACTATCTTGGCTAATTAATACCATGGTGCATGGTGGATTTTACTATATATTTTATTCATCTGTAGTTGGATTGACTAGTAAAGGGGTGCAGTTTGCTGACTATCCTAGCAGGAAACGTAACTCAGTTGAGCAGTTGGGTGATGCCTTTCTCACTATGTCTAATTGTATTGTGCTGACTAACGCCAAGCAAAGGAGCAAATTTAGTCTATTTTGAGAACTTTATTGATGCCTTAATTAGTTTGCCAATCATATATCTGTATCCTTATTCCATAATTCATAATTAAATTCTCATAATCACAATTCTTTAATAAATCAAAAACAATTCACCACAACCTCACAATTAACCAATAATCATACACAAACCACCATAAATCTATTGATTAATTATTTTTCAAAGTCTAGGAGTGTTATAATCTCCCCTTCTTATGAAATTTCGTCCTCAAAATTTTGTACACTTTATTTTATCATACATAGATCCTCAACGTTAACTGTGATTATCAAACAGGTAAGGATATTGCTTACGCATTTTTTCTTCCATTTCCCAAGTCGCCTCTCGCTTCTAGTGTTGGCTCCACTGCACTTTTACCATAGGTAGAGTTCTACGTCTTAAATGGCGGTCCTGACGTTCTAGCATTCGTACAGGTTGCACCTTGAATGTCATATCAAGTTCAAGTTCAACATCCTCAGCGTGCACTTCTATGTCTGGATTATATATACGATTCCGTAACTGAGAAACATGAAATACATCATGCAGTCCGGTTAATGTCTCTGACAACTCCAGATGGTAGGCAAATGGTCTAATCCGATCCTTGATTTGATACGATCCCAAATACCAAGGTCCTAATTTTCTCCTTCGTTGATGTCTAAATGCTGGGCATATTGGGGTAGCTCGAAAGTACACCAAATCTCCTTCCGCAAACTCCAAAGGTCGGGTTCAACGATCTGCATGCTTTTTTTGTCTGTCTTGGGTTGATTTCTTGTTCTTACGAACTATCTCTATCTGCTATGTCGCTTTCTCCACAAGATCTGCCCAGGCAAGCTATTCCTCCTCTACTTCAAGCCAGCACACCAGTGATCGACATCGTCGTCCATACAATACTTCATATGGGGCCATTCCTATGCTTGATAACTATTATTATAGGTAAATTCTGCCAAACTTAGATATTCATCCCAATTGCCTCCAAAATCTTGCACACGAGATCGAAGTATGTCTATCAAAATTTGATTGACCCGTTCAATTTGATTGTTTATTTAAGGGTGATAGGCTGTGTTAAAATTTAACTGGTTCCCAAATTTTTCTTGCACAGTCTTCCAAAAGTTCGACATGAACGGTTGCTTCTTTGGTAATGTTTTATGTTTGAACATTCAAATGTCAAAAAATTGTAACAACAGGCGTCGAGACCCTGATGTCATTCGCCATGGTGATTAGATACACTTATTTATGTAAAAAATATTATTTTGATGCTTAGCTATAATATTTATATTTTAATATATCATATATTTTATATTAATATGATATAAAATGTAACACATTCATAAAAGTGACGTAAAATATATCACAATTGTCTAAATAAAAAAATAAAAAAAATTAAGAATAGCACGTGTAATTTTAGAACTACTACTAAAGTGTCATATCAAGTAGGAAAAAAAGAAAAGAAAAGAGGATTCAGATTTTAGATAAATTTTTATTTTTTTAAATGTTAAAATAAAGTTTGTAAAGTGATATTATATTTGATAAGAAGCAAATATATTCTTATCAAATATAATATAAAATGGGCAAACCTAGTCAGATGGAGGATCGGGTGTTCCAAATCTCTCAATAGTCCGTTGGTGTTCTCGTGTCTAGGGTTTTTTCCTTTTATTTAAAAAAAAAATAGTGTAAAATGACAAGTAGATCTTATTATATATTTATACACACACTAGATGTTGAGTATGTGTGATGTAGGGAAACTTTTATTTTATTTATATATATCTATATATACTATTTAATTTTAAATAAATATTGATATGCAAATCTTTAATAGAACTTTTTAATTCTTCTTTTTAAATAATTTAATGTATGAAATACAAATTTTTATAAGATGACCAACAAGGTAAAATGCCAAATAAACAAGTATATTTTGACTCGGAGACAGATCGGTCTTTGTATTTTAAAAAAGGCTAAATAAGTCACTATACGTAGAATTATATTAACCATTATATAGATATTACCTTAATGTCGTCAATAGTATATTAATTCTATTACCAACATCAACTTTATCCATGATCAAACTTTAATTAAAAAATTAGATCAAAAATTAAATTCTAAACTTATTTGATTTGATCGTTTGTGGTTACGATCTAGGATTCTAGGGGTTTTGACTTTTGTGAAGCGTTTGCAATTGTGTAAAGTTTTTCTAATGTGAATTTCGGATTATGGTAACTTGGTGAGACCCTTCAATTGTTATTTGAGATAATAGGTATATACATTGACTTCACATAAAGTCTACATATTCGTCTATACAAAAATTAATCTAAACGTATAATTTTTTTATCATTCTTGATTAAAACCTTATAAAATTAAATTCTTAAAATCGTATTCTAGAGCCCACTAAATCACAAGAGATAATAATAAAAATTAGTCTAAAAATTCGACCAGTTAGACCATCTCCAACCCAACCCCAAATTTGGGGTAAAACCCTAAAATCCCAAATTTGGGATAAACCCATCTCCAACCCACCCCCAAATCCTACTCCAAATTTGGGGTTGTGAATAGTATTACCCCAAATTTGGGGTTATAATATATTTATTTCTATTTTGTCTCTCCCATTTTAACTATAACAAAATTTAATTCTTTTTGTATCCCACCTTTATATATTTTTACATTTTTATTTACTTATTATTAGTATTAATAATATTTAAATAATATTAATCAATTATAATCAATTAATGAATAATAATTAATAAATGCACTAAATTAGAAATTACTAAATAATAATTGATTAATAATATTTTTGCGTTATATATAATAATATTTTTTTAATTTTGTCGTGTTCAATATAATGTTTTATTAATTGAGATAATAAATGTAATGCTTTTACTTTTTAATATTATTGATAATTAATTTCTTTTTAGTTAATTATGTAATTTTTAGGTAATCATTTAAATTGATATATAATAAATAAGTAAATAATTTATATTATAAAAAAAATGTTTAGAATCCAAAAATAAATAAAAAAAGAATAAACTATCCCTTTACCTGAGGTAAAGGGTTGGAGAGGAATTGGGTTTTACCCCAAATTTGATATAAAATTTACCCCAAATTTGATATAAAATTTACCCCAAATTTGAGGTAAAGAGTTGGAACCTTTACCACCAAACACTAACAACTTGGCTAATACCATGGTGCATGGTGGATTTTATTATATATTTTATTCATCTATAGTTGGATTGACTAGTAAAGGGGTGCAGTTTGCTGACTATCCTAGCAGGAAACGTAACTCAGTTGTGCAGTTGGGTGATGCCTTTCTCACTATGTTTAATTGTAAATTGCTGACTAACGCCAAGCAAAGGAGCAAATTTAGTCTATTTTTGAGAACTTTATTGATGCCTAAATTAGTTTGCCAATCATATATCTGTATCCTTATTCACACGGCACGTCTCTTTAATATAATCTAGAGGCTTTGGAAGGTTCCTAGACAGCAATTGAAAAGACTAAATGTTCTTAAATAAAAATTCAAATTAGCGTGTTTGATTGTATAGTAGTAGAGGGGTGAGTCGTGTAAAAGGAATAAAAATTTTAAATAAAAGTTTAGGGAGTGATGTTTGATAGTAGCAGATTACTTTTTAATCTTTTTTAAGTAAAACTTTAAATAAAATGAGACTTGTTTTGGTAATAAAGTTATTTAAAAAAATAATTATTGTTTAGAGATTACAAGTTTAAATCTTTTTAACCGTACTTAATTTTTATTTATGTCTTGCCACACTATAACTCACAAGGACTGTCAAATGAAAAAGCTCAAACTCTTATATAGGGGCATTGCAAATGACTCCTTAATAATGAAAGATAGAGGGTTCGATGACACACAAAAGGTTTAATGACACCCTAAGCCATGCGCGCATCGTGCTTGGGCATGATACTGATAGATTCGACACACACAAATTTGCCATATCCAAGATTACCATTAGGCAAACTTTTCATATCTAGTCTTTTCATAGGCATATGTACCAAATCCTAGCTTACCATGCATAAGTAGTGATATGCCCAGCAAAATAGCAGATAATCTGAACATGGGTTAGACCCGATAAATAAATCTAGGTCAAATACACTTAAAAACTGCCGAAACACAACTCAAAAATTGGAAGCAAGAAGAATCAAGTAAAATGGTGGTGAGTGATAACCTAGTGGCCACTAGCTCATCATAGCCATCCACCCTTAGGAGCCTCCCTTGAAGCCAATGAATTCTCTTAGGGCGTACCTTGAGCTGAACTTGGGATCCCCTATCGGATCCACAAGAATATTTCGAGAGTTCACAAAATATATCAAGAATATGCTACAAATATACCAAGAATATACCACATAGGAAACTCGAGATAGTCGCCAAGTGTCATCTTCTCCCTCCTCTATAAATAAGAGGACTGCATTTTCTCTTAGGTACTGTCACTTTGATATTCAAACTCCATTTTGCACTTAAACACTCGAAGACTAACTTAAGTATCGGAGGATTTGCATGGAGACATCCTCCCTCAAGTGTTTGTTCGTCTGACAAGGCTCTCAATTATCAAGACTTCTTGTTCATTTTGGACCTCTCATTCATCCAAGATCTCTCAGTCATCGAAGGGCATCACTTCAATAGCAAGCCACCCACCAAGGCACCTAATCATTGCAATATATAAGACCCCTAGGTCTCCTAATTCTCATCACATAAGACTATCACGCTTGTTTTTTTCACATTACAAATTTATTATTTTAATTTGGCAACAACAAGTAGGTATTCTATATTCAAACTTGCTATGCATGGATCTATCTTACTAGGGCGCACACGTTTTAGTGTTGCTTACAATACTCGATCGCACGGTACCCTTCTTACCATGTGTGTCCAAGTACATGAGCACAACCAAAGGCAACAACACAAGAGGGAAGCATCTCTCTCCTTCAAGAGGCATGAAATGAAACAATAACTAAATTCTGAAGCATTAATAACTATGTAAAGTGCTTATTTTTCTTTCTTCTTAATTAAACATAAGTGTCAAAGTATTATTTTGGGGAGGTCTCAAGCAACGTTGGTGACCTGTGTCTAACAAGAAAACCATTTAAGTCTTAAGTAGGAACACGAGGAGAGAGAGGCACACTAATGATTAGAGTAGAACACAGCTCAAACGATTACAAATTTATTGATGTAGATCCTTCAAGCATTCAATCTTATTACTTCTTGAGCCCTCCAAGTGATAATGTTTCTTCTTTTATCTTGCTAAGGCAAGGTTAAGCTTCAATTCAAATTCATTCAAGTCTCTGTGTTCATTGTAATTTTATTGAGTGTTTTAATGCTAATCATGGGTTTTTCAATGCATTATTATGTGTATATTAAATATTTAGTTAGTAAATAATTTGTTGTGGACACAATTAAATAGATGAATATACATATGCACATAGGTAATTTTTAATTGAGAAGAATGGATACACATCAAGAAATTACACAAGATGTAGCCAGAAGATCACTTTTATATTGATTTTCCATAGTTTTTACGGCTTACTGAAAAATTATTAAAATCCATTTATAATATGTATATTATTTATCCACCCGTTTAAATATTTAGTTAGTTAACTTCTAAGCATGAATTTTTTAATGCATTATTATGTGTATATAAATATTTAGTTATTAAGTAGTTTGCCAAGCATTTTTTTCCTCCAAAAGTATTTTTTACCTCTAAAATTTGCATTAAATTAAATATAGTAACAATTAATAATTAAAGTAAAAAATTAAGCATGGTTTTCAATACTATTTATAATATTTATTTATAACTTAAATTTAAACTCAATTAATCTTCTCATCAATTAATTAAAAATATTTATAATATTATTTTGGATTAATTCCTCAATTAATCCCTCAATGAATCAAAAATAAATATTATTTTTGAAGAATATGAATAGACAACTTAAACTATTAATTAAGTCATAGAAAATTGTTCATTTATATAAAATAAAAATAATTTGCATTTTGTACTTATTATTCCAAAGCTATTGGAGACATCCTATAAAGTATTTTAGAATTTTTTATTATCAATTAAATAAATATTATTAATAAGAAATTTGAATAGACAATTTAAATTATTAATTATACCATGTATAGATATATAATTTTTCAATGAATTAAAAATAAATATTTTTTTTATAAATATCATTAATAAAAAAAATTATAATATTTTTTTTATTAATTTCTCAATTATTAAAAAATAAATATTAATGTATGAATTTTTCAATGTTAATTAAGATTTAACATATCATATTTGCAAGATTATGAAAAAAAAAATTAATACATAGTAAAAGAAATATAAGTTAAAATTCATATGTTAAATCTTAATTTTTTATGGGAAATTGAAGAAGCAAAAGATAATCTTTGGTGATTGTGATTGTTGACTTTCCTGAAAGCTATTCAAAAGAGTGAATTTATAACAAGTTGACAGGCCAACCAAATTTTACTGACTTATTCAAAAGAGTGCATTTATATTTGCTAGTTAAGCTTTCCCATGTTTAGAATATACAAATTATAGAACAGCCAGAACGGTTGAGTTGACATGTAGAGAGCCTATCCATCCACAGCCACGCCACTGGCTTATTCAATCGTATTGGTTCAATACATTTCTTCTTCTGCCTCCGCTTTTCTTCTTCCGCCAACTCATCAATCTTCCTCTATAAAAGCCACCCTTCTATTCGGCTACCTTACAAGCAAGAAAAGCCTCTTCTGTACGCAAGCTTAAACACGTAGAGAGAGAAAATGATTATGGAGAAGGAAGCCATTGATTCAGAGGCAATGGTATTGCTTGATGCCCAAGCAGAGATATGGCAACAGATGCTAAGCTTTGCAGATGCCATGGCACTCAAGTGTGCGGTGGAGCTCCACATAGCTGACATTATTCATTCTTACGGCTGTCCAATCAGCCTATCCCAAATCGCCGCCGGCATCGACGCTCCTTCCCCGGATATCGTTAGCCTGGAGCGAATCATGAGATTTCTGGTTCGGAAAAAGATTTTCACAGCCACTCCTCCGTTGGTTGACGGCGGAGAGACCCTCTACGGGTTGACCCCCGCCTCCAAGTTCTTGCTGCACGATGCTGAGCTGAGCCTGGCGCCGATCGTACTGATGGAGAGCGACCCCAGGGCATTAGCCCCCTGGCAAAGCTTCAGCAGGTGTGTGCGGGAAGGTGGGATTGCGTTCGAAAAGGCTCATGGGAAAGAGATATGGGACTATGGCTCCGCCAACCCAGATTTCAGCAGGGTCTTCAACGCTGCAATGGGATGTACCGCCAAGGTCACCACTACCGCAATCGTCGCTGCGTACAAGGATGGATTTCATTCCATTGGGTCGCTAGTGGATGTGGGCGGTGGGATTGGAACTTCCATATCCGAGATCACCAAGGCCTATCCACACATTAAAGCAATCAACTTTGATTTGCCACATGTGGTCGCCACAGCACCTAAGTACCCAGGAGTTACCCATATTGGAGGTGACATGTTTGAGTCTGTTCCAAAGGCTGATGCAGTTTTCATGAAGGTAATGGATTTAAATTTGGAAATAATTTAACACACACAAAAAAGAAAATTATTATTAGTTAACTGTCTAGATGGTTTAATTCATGTTCTAATCATGAATTCGTGTAGTGGATCTTGCATGATTGGAGCGATGAAGACTGTGCGAAGATCTTGAAGAACTGCCGGAAGGCAATCCCAGAGAAGACAGGAAAGGTGATTCTAGTGGAAGTGGTTCTGAAGCCAGACGGTGAAAGCATGTTTGACAACACAGGATTTGTGTTCGATCTCGCAATGCTTGCTCACAGCTCTGGTGGAAAAGAGAGGACCGAGGCTGAATGGAAACGAGTGCTGGAGAAAGGAGGCTTCCCACGTTATAACATCATCCGGATCCCAGCTTTGCCCTCCATCATTGAGGCCTATCCAAACTGAATCATTCTTTCTCTAATCCCTCCAAGCTATAACATCATTTAGGACTATGGTTGTCTTTGTGAACCCAAACTTTCAAGCAACCAGGCAAAAGGAATAATATGAGCATGAGGGCATACATGCATTATCTTATGTAGAGATGTATAACTGTTTTTCTTTTCATTTCAATTCTATTTTATAACATGGAGATGTAGTACTATCTCTCTTCATTCTAATAGAGAGTATTAATTTTGCACAATGATATTGTAAGAACATTTGTATTGTGCCTTTTAATAAAGGTTCTTCTACTGTTCCAAAAATGCTATTTGCACACTTGAGAATAACACTTGGTTTGATATTTTTGTATTAGTGTATTGTACACTTGTATTGATTGGAGACATGGTATAATATATTAATGTAAGATTATTATGATAATTAAGTGTCCCTTCTAAGTGTTCAAATAACATTTCCGGACAAATAATATGATCTTGGAAAACTGCAATTTAATGGAGCTTGAAAAGCCCACAAATATTCCCAAATTTCCTCCGCCACGACATATAAAATAATTTATGTATATTAAATGAAGTTAGATTTCAAGTGAGAATTGCATCCAAAATATTTTTTCTATAAAAATGACCTATTTATTTTAATTAAAATTATTATTTAAAAATTCATAAAAAAATTTATAATCCTATTTCAATCACCTGCCCATAAAATAAATTTTGTTATTTAAGCTCCAAATTCTGGTTTCGGTTTCACAGCTGAAAAATAGGCTCCAATTATTGATTTTTTCCTTTTTTTTATTGAATAGTTATTTCTTTCTTCTTTTGTTTAAGGTGTTGGCTAATTTCCATTTAAAAAGTTGAATGCTTTATGAGAGAGTAGGGCTCAAAACCAAAGGAACTGAAGTGACAGTGACGTCCTGAGAATGGTAAAAAATGGGTACTTGATTAGGACGAGACACTATAAAAATTCTGAATTTTAGTGATGAAAATTTTTTGTTATTTAAACCAAAATTTGTCGTCAATTTAGTGAAGAAATATTTTTATCGTTATATGTAATTTTTTTAATTTAATAAAAAAATTTCATCTCTATTTTTTTAATTTTTATAAAAAATATAAAATTAATATAGCGACGGAATATTTTGTCACTATTTTTTAAATTTTTTAAGGAATTTATTTCAATGACAAAATATTTCATCACTAATTTTTTTATAAAAAATAAGAATTTATTTTAGCGACGAAAATTTTTATGGTTAAAATATATTTTTTTATTTTTTTAAAAACAATTCTTTAGCTAAAATATATTAAAAAGAAAAAATAAAAAAAATTATTTTAGAGACAAAATAAAAATAAAAAATATATTTTAGCGATGGAACAGAAATATCTCGTTACTAAAACATATTAAAAAATAAAAATAAATAAAAAATAAATAAAAATTTAAAAATCATTTTCGCTACATTATAAAAAATTAAAAAAATATATTTTTAGCATCGAAATGGGGTTGCTAATTCTGTCACTAAAATAAATATGTTTTTATTTTTTAAAATATAATTAATTATTAAATTAATCTAATTATCAAACAGTAGAGTTTAAATTTTTACACACTTGATCTGTTTTTCACCAACTATTTAGGAGCTTTAAATCTATAAACATAGATACTAATTCTGCAACACAATTAATTTAGATTAATAATCACGAATAACAAACTAAAATCTAAATCAAATCAAATTGGAACAAAGCTATGGATAATACTTCGGCAATTTCAATTCAAAAAATCAAATTCCATTTGCAAAGGAGTTCAGCCTGAAGTAAGAACATAAAGTTATAAGAATGATTATATGAACTCATCTGAGTCATCCAATTTCTCTATTGTTATTGCACGGTTACAATAATAAATTTATAGATGGGAAACACTGATGAATGACCCACATATGGCTTATTTGAGTGATGGATGACCTTTGCGATGTGTAGCTGAGAAATGGATGACCTTACTCGAGGGGATGGATGACTCTCGTGTGGCTGAGCTGAGCGATGGATGACCTCACTCGGGGGGTTGATGACTCTTTTAGGCGATGGATGATCTGCTGGCAAGAAAATTGGTTAGGGGCACGGCTGAGAATCTTCGAACAGACCCTCTGATACTTAAGTCTAAATCTTGTAGAAATGAAATGCTTTAAAGCAAAGAGTCAGTTTCAGTATCAGAGTTTGTGTACCAAATGAAGGGAAGAGGCCCCATATTTATAGCGATAGGAGGGGCATCCATGTGTTGTGTGACCCGATCTCCATGGCAAGAATCTCGGAGAGGGTTTGACAGAGTTTTGCAAGGGTAGTTTTGATCGATTATTTAGGGGGTGTTGGCGCGAGAGAGTGGGGCACACGGATGCGAGGGTGGTACCCCAGATGACCCTCACTCGGGAATGTGTGCAAGCGCGAGCAATAACGCGGGTGCGGGCAGAGGCATGCGTGGGCGAACGAGTGTGTCGGCGCTTGTGGGCATGCTAGAGGATGCATAAGGACATGCCTGCGTGTGGCTGTGAAGCTATGCATGATGAGGCCTAACACCCCCAAGTAAGTTCCACTCGAGCGTGGCAAAGATGAGGGCACCCCCCCCATCCATGTGCTGCCAAACCCTTGATTGAGAGTTGTTAGAACGGGAGATGCTATGGCACACACCAAGAGGGGGGGTGAATTGGTATAATTAAAAACTTGGTAGAAACTTGAAAAACTTTTTGATACAGGTTGAAGTTTTAATGATTTAAAACGTGAAGCATATAAAATGACAAATGTGAATCAAGTGAGGAATTAAGGAATGTTTGGAAAGATAAAGATGATTTAAAGAACACAAGTACACAAGAACACCAAGATTTATAGTAGTTCGGCTTAACCCAAGCCTAATCCACTACCTTAGCTCCTCACTAAGGATTTTTCAAACCATCCACTAAAACCCCCTACTTAAACCAAGTAGGTCCTCTAGTCCGAGACTAGGAATTACAAAACCTCCCACTCAAATGGGCCCTCTAGCTATACGAGCTAGGAAAACAAGAAATATATAGTTGGAGAGAATCTAAAAGATGAATCTCTTAGTTACAATGTCTCTCAAAAATGATACAAGGCTTAAATGAATGTAAACAAATTAAGATCACAGCCTTGAAGAGAGAAAATTGAAGCACAGTGAATGTAAATAGAAACGAGTGTAAAATGTAAGCTCAATTCAATTCATTCCCGTCCATTAGCCTTCTCTTGATCATCTATGACATGTATATATAAGTGTCCCACGAAGTTGAAGAGAAATATAGCCGTTTGGAGCCGTTGGGATTTGAAAAAATAGCCGTTGGAACTTTCTGCAAAAAGAAATAGTCGACAGAAGAAATATATAGTTGACTATTTTTACAACTAAAGCAAGAAATAGTCGACAGACAAAACGAATAGTCGACTATTTTATAACACAAAATTTCAATAGTCGACAGACACATTCCAATAGTCGACAGATGCTGAGATATGAAGAAATTTTTGAAACTTATGAACAAAAATAGTCGACAGAACATAAAAAATAGTCGACTATTTTGAAGCATAGTCGACAGAATGATCCTGATAGTCGACTATTCTATAGAAAATCTTGAATTTTCAATACATCCTTATTCGATTATTTAAAAACTCATTTTGATTATCTTTAAAGCAAGTTGAGATTATCAAAAGTATGATTTGAAACAAATTATTCTTAATAAATCAATCTTTCATCCATACTCAATATTTCTTCTATAAGTTTTCATATCTTGCTTCAAAACTTATATACTAAAAATTCATTTTCTCATTCATATAAGCATTTATCAAAACCATTCATTACCAAGAGATATTAGATATCAAAATACTAGGAGATAGTTTTCTAAAATGAACACACTTTCAAAAATATGTTCTAGTTGGTCTTTTGCCTTAGAATTATTTTGACCAACGATTTCAAGGAGATTCTTTTTAGATCTTAAAACTTGTTTATGCTAATCTCCAAATAATATAAAAGATCATAGATCATTTTAACAAAACACTTTGAAATTGATTTTTGTTTCCAAACCATATGCTTTGATTGAGAAAAAAAAAATACATTTGAAATTTTTCATCATCAAAACTAAACACAAGAGTAAAATATCAAGAGTCACTCGAGGGTATGGCCTTTGCCACCCTTGAGTGACCCCCACTCGGGGGTGATTGCTTCCATGGATGCCTCTCATACAGGCCACTACGACTATTGCCCTGCCATCGCCACGTGGCTGGTCTTTTCACTGCCACGTGGTGCTCTTTCTGATTACCCATAACAATTGCTCCTTACTCTTTCTGTCGGGTGTCTCGGGAGGAAGAGTATCTCATTTGCATTGTTATTCTATTTTCAAAAGGCCATTTTCAATTTGAGAAAGTTTTTCTGTATCCATCTTCTCCATCTTCAAATATCTCGTAGTTATCTTTTACATAATGTCTCCTAGGGTGCCTCTATAAATGGAGGCTTAAGCTTCTCATTTGACCATTGTTTAAATAAGTCTTCTGTGTTTTTTTATAGCTTTGGCATTTTCATATTTCGACTTCTCATAAGCTTCAATGGCTTCAAGAAGATATGGTAGAGTCTTCGCATGACATGTTGAAGCTTCTGCCCTTGCAGTAGTGGTCCATGCATTCAGTTCTTCATCTTCTAGGAGTATAGACACGATTTCTTCATACGCTCTCAGCTCCCCAGGTGTCGGGGGCATGGAAAGATCTTCAAATCAAGTTAAGAGTGACCATGCCGTTATTGGCTCATATATTTATTTTGCCGAGAGATGAATTGGCATATTGGGGATTTTTCTCCGAATCCAAGGGTGTTCATGATGATTGGTGTTCCATTTCCTGGTTTATTGGATTACTTGCAACATAACATATCCTTTTGCAGGATAATGGCTATTGCGACAATCAGACGCCAGGAGAAGCGGCATAAGTCGCTTGTGAGGCCACTGATATTATGTTTTCTTGATGTATGGCTAATTGCGAGACAACAATTTTATGTCTTCTCATTGTTAGGCTACTTGTGGGGCAATGTGATGTGCTTCCTTGTTGTCGGGCTGTGAGCATGGCAATGGCCCCCCCCCTTTTTTTTTTAGTTATAATGTTGCAGCTCTCTAGTTTTGTGTGTAAATGCTTTCTGGTATTGTGAGCGTAACTTCCACATTTGCAATATATTTTGTTCTTATGGTTCAACATAATGCCTACATTCGCAATTAAAAAGAATATACATCTTTTGTTTTCGCGGTTCGGCGTAGCGCTTATGTCCGCGATTAGTTTTGGTTTTTCCTTGTTATCGGGGTATGAGTAGGGCAACAGACCTGTTGTTTTCACCTTGTGGTTGAGTTATTAGTTAGATAACGGGTCTTTTTGTGTTTACCTCGTTGCCGAGCTAGTAGTAGGGCAACGGGCCTTAGGTTACCAAGTAAAGCGATGTATGTTGCTCACATGGCAACTTATATTATAGCTCATTTCTGTCGGGCTTTTTGCAAGACAACAATTTTATTTTCACCCCATTGTTAGCTATGTGCAGGATAATGTCTTATTTTTCCCTTATTGCCAGACTATGCGTGGCACAATGGGCTTGTTATCTCTCTCGTTGCCGGGCTATGAGTAGGGTAATGAGTTTTTAGCTTTCATTTCATTACCGGGCTATGCGCGGGGCAATGGGCTCTTCGTTCGAGTTCCCACAGACGGTGCCAATTATTGTTGCATGGTTATAACAATAAATTTATAGATGAGAAACTGTCGATGGATGACCCACATATGGTTTATCTGAGCGATGGATGACCCTTGCGACATGTAGCCGAGCAATGGATGACCTTACTCGGGGGGTAGATGACTCCTTTAGGCGATGGATGACCTGTTGGAAAGAAAATCAGTTAAGGGCACGGGTGAGAATTCCTGCACGGACCCTCTGATGCTTAAGTCAGACTTTCGTAGAAGTGAAATGCATGAAACCAAATAGTCAGTCTGAGTATCATAGTTTTCTTACTGAATGAGGGGAAAAGGTCCCTTATTTATAGCGATGGGAGGGGCATCCATGTGTCGTGTGACCCAATCTCCACGGTAAGAATCTCAGAGAGGCTTTGACCGAGTCTCATGGGGGTAGTTTTGACAGATTATTTAGGAGGTGTTGGTGCGAAAGCGCAGGGCACACAAATGTGAGCGTGGTACCCCGGATGACCCTCACTCTGGAGTGTGTGCGAGCGTGAGCAATGACCCGAGCACGGGTGAAGGCATGTGTGAGCGAACGAGTGTGTGGACCGCGGGGCTGCACACAAGTGTATGGGCGTGTGTGTGGCTGTTAGGCCGAGCACGATAAGCCCTAGCACCCTCGAGTGGGTGCTACTAGGGGTGGCAAATATGGGGGCGCCCCTCCTTCCATGGCGCCGTATAACGCATCCTAGAAAGGGAGGCTGCATATGGTTGGAGGGAGTGCCTTCCCTTCCAGTCAGCCAAACCCCCGAGTAACCCTTACTCGAGGGTGACCACTTCCATGGGTGCCCCTCACACGGGGCACTACGACTGTTACCCTGCCATCACTATGTGGTGGGTCCTCACATCGCCATGTGGCACTTTTTTTTTTTTTTTTTATTACCCATAACATCTATAAATCATACTCACTCAAAGAATTAAATAAGAAATTGCATAAACTTGTTAAGTTATGCATGGAAGGGTATAAAATTGAACAAACAAGTAAAAAGAACCCGAATAACAAATTGAAGGCAAACAATATTTAGAATAATAGCTACTGATAAAAATATTCAGAATATTCTAACCTGAAAAGTTAAATCCATAGATGCATCAACCTTGAAGGTAAAATTATCATCATTCCCTTGTACTCTTTTGATCAAAGTGTATCGTCCTTCAACTCCAATCAAAGCAGACAAAAGATCATTAATGATAATCAATTCCTGCATATAAAAAGAACACCACTTAAAAAGATCACATTGTGAAAATGGATAAAATTATTAAAAGAAAAAAGGATAACTAATTAATATTAAAAATTAATACTTAAATATTTAAACTTTAAATATTTATTCGAATAAAATTACAATGCTAACAAATATTTTATACATAATGTATTGTAATAATGAAGTTTACATCATTGGTAAACAAAAATAGAGACTCGAAGACTTAACAACTAATTAAACTCTTTTAGAGTGACACAACCAACTAAACCAACAAACTAGACCCGATGACTTAACAATTAATTAAACCCAAACAACATAAAACATATAAATCAAGCCAATGCCACAACAAGCAAAACCAAAAGCATCAGAACCACAAAAAAAGCCAAAGCCAAACCCAAGATAAAAGCTCACAAAAACTAAAGGTACACAAACCATATTCTCTAGCCCCAATTAAATCGAATTCATCCTATAAATAAAAACAAAGTTAAGCCATAGGAATCCACAAAAAGAGACCAAATTGATTAGCTTTAAGCTAGTTGTTAAGAAGACAACACCAGAGCCTTTTTCTTGGATGTTATGGACAAGAAACAAAGGGAACATCTATAGATGAAATGGAAAAAGACAACAATAAATCAATCAAGTGAAGATGTTCACTCTTAAGAAAGAACCCTAAAAAAGAAAACAAGGTGATATTAACAGTATTTCTTTTTAACATCTCATTTATTATATAAATTTTTTGTTTATGCAACATCAATCACAACCTAGCTAGGTCCTTTGTGACTAGGTTTTCACCCTTTGTCCACAACTTGCGTGGCAACATGCAAATGGAGCAAGAAGTTAATGATTTCATTTTGGTTGATGATAATAAAGATGACACAGCCAAGAATTGTAGCGACAATGAAGAGTGGAGTCTATTGATGAATATGGTGACCTTGAATTTTAAATAGCAGATTTCAATATTTTTATATTTATACGTCGTTAAATTAATATAAGTTATAAGATTATATAATTTAACTAAATTTAATAAAATTGCACCTCAAATTAAATTCCAATCATATGAATTTACTAGTATGATTTACATCACTTATCTGATTATTTAAACTTTAATTAAATCAAATTTAACTTTGAATTTCTTTTAAATTTACAGCTTCCGTGCGCCATCCTTCTCCCCTTAATCTCCTCACTGTTTGCTGTTTGAAATAACCCCGAATGCTCCCAAAATCGAGAGTTAAATAGCCAAAAGAAGAAGGCTACCAGAGGCTGCCACGTGGCAGCAATCAGCATTGCCTCCAAAACGGCACCGTTTTGGGTGCCCCCTTGCTAGAAAATTCTAGCTTTCATCCAGACACCAGCCATGCAAACGAGCAACCAGCTGAACCGCAAGTCTCCTCATTACACGAGCTGCAACCATTAATTTTAACCTATCATTTGAGGCTGTCCTACTTAAAACGACATTTCCAACGCTGCACCCATCAAAATTCAATCCCTTACCTTGATGACTGAAGGGGTAAGTTGGTGAGGCAATTATTTAGGGTCTAACCATTTGAGCTTAATAAATAATTATTTTAATTTATTAATTTTTAATTTTTCATTAAGAGATTGGGACCCCTAAATTAATAATGGCTTAGGGCCCCTAAGCCCTGGAGCCGGTCCTGCTTACCTTCTCCATACCACTTGCACGCTCAACCGCTTGGCTGCCACCACCTTTGTTATATATTAGCTTGGCATTTAATTTTATTCTAGTCAACTATCCCAATTCCTAGCTTATCCTTTACACCCACAAAATACAATAAATTTCCATTCTTTTAAAACAATTAAATTAATATCTCCCCTTAAATAGATAAGTATTCAATAATCACTTTAAATATAATAATTAATAATTATTAACTATTCCTAAATTTCGGAGATGTTATACCACATATTCGTCTATACAAAAATTTAATCCAAACATATAATTTTTTTATCGTTCTTGATTAAAGTCTTATAAAATTAAACTCATAAAATCGTATTCTAGAGCCCACTAAATTACAGGAGATAATAATAAAAAATAGCCTCAAAATTCGAACACTTAGATCTTAAGAATACGATTGACTATATATTTTATTCATATGTAGTTGGATTGACTATATATTTTATTCATTTTATTCAGGGTGATGCCTTTCTCACTATGCCTAATTGTATTGTGCTGACTGACGGCAAGCAAAGTCGCAAATTTTGTCTATTTTGAGAACTCGTTGTCGCCATCGTTATTGACATTATTGATGCCTTAATTAGTTTACTGATCATATATCTGTATCCTTATTCACTCGGCACCTCTCTTTAATATAATCTAGAGGTTTAGGAAGGTTCCTAGACATGCAATTGAAAAGACTAAACGTTTTTAAATAAAAATTCAAATTAATGTGTTTGATTGTATAGTAGTAGAGGGGAGAGTCGTGTAAAAGTATTAAAAGTTCTAAATAAAAGTTCATGGAGTGACGTTTCATAGTAACAAATTACCTTTTTAATCTTTTAAATTAGTAAAATTTTAAATAAAAAGAGAGTTGGTTTGGTAGTAATATTATTTAAAAAAATAATTATTATTTAGAGATTACGAATTCAAATCTTTTTAACGCACTTATATTTTATTTGTCTTGACACACTATAACCCATAAAGACAGTCAAATGGATATACTCTTAAGTTCTTACGTAGGGGCATGCAAATGACTCCTTAATGATGAAAGATAATAGAGGGTTCAATGACAAAATATTGAAGCATTGATAACTATGTAAAGTGCTTATTTTTCTTTTTTCTTAATTTAATATATGCCATGCTCATATGTTTTTCATGTATTATGTAAACTATTTCATATCGTCACTTAGATATTTTATCATCTAACCTGTGTTATGCCTCTGGAACGTTCAATGTTTTAGCCAGGGATTACTGCGAGGGCAAAAATATGGCCGGTTGAAGGTCAACGGTGCTTAGCTTGATAGTCATTGTGATCTTTTGGGGTTTTAGTATGTATTTCAGCTTGTGTGTGAATAGTTGTACGATAACGTTGTTATCATTTGGTTATTTGTAATACGTATTTTGTTATGCAAATACTTTATAAGAACCACGGTATTTGTTGTTAATGTATCCGCTGCGTTATAATATGTCTCGTTTAGTCTTTAAGATTTGTGATCTTGTTAGTTAAACGGGCAAAACTGGGGTTCTTGAGATTTTTATCTACATATGAAGGTTGTTCTTGAAATCACTGCGCGTGATGAACTTGGAAAAAAAAAAGATTCCCAAAAATACCCTTATAGTAACACGCCTGGCGAGGCAGGGTGTTACAACTCCTTTAGGCGATGGATGACTTGCTGGAAAGAAAATCAGTTAGGAGTACGGGTGAGAATTCTTGCGCGGACACTCCGTTACTTAAGTTAGACTTTCGTAGAAGTGAAATGCATGAAAGCAAAGAGTCAGTCTGAGTATCAAAGTTTTCGTACCGAATGAGGGGAATAGGTCCCTTATTTATAGCGATGGGAGGGGCATCCATGTGTTGTGTGACCCAATCTCCACTATAAGAATCTCGGAGAGGGTTTGACCAAGTCTCGCGGGGGTATTTTGATAGATTATTTAGGAGGTGTTGGTGCGAGAGCACAGGGCACACAGATGCAACCGTGGTACCCCGGATGACCCTCACTCTGGAGTGTGTGCGAGCGCGAGCAATGACCCGAGCATGGGCAAAGGCATGTGTGAGCGAACGAGTGTGTGGACCACACGGGGCCGCACGCAAGCGTGTAGGCGTGTGTATGGCTGTGAGGCCGCGCATGATAAGCCCTAGCACCCTCGAGTGAGTGCTACTGGGGGTGGCAAAGATGGGGGCGCCCCCCCTCCATGGCGCCACGTGGCGCATCCTAGAAGGGGGGCGCATGTGGCTGGAAGGAGTGCCTTCCCCCCAGTCAGCCAAACCCCCGAGTAACCCCTACTCAAGGGTGACCGCTTCCATGGGTGCCTCTCACACGGGGCATCGCGACTGTTGCCCTGCCATCGCTATGTGGCGGGTCCTCACATTGCCATGTGGTATTTTTTTTTTTATTACCGATAACATCTATAAATCATACTCACTCAAAGAATTAAATAAGAAATTGTAGAAACTTATTAAGCTATGCATGGAAGGGTATAAAATTGAACAGACAAGTAAAAAGAACCCAAATAACAAATTCAAGGCAAAAAAATATTCAGAATAATAGCTACTGACAAAAGGTCTTAAGGGTGAGTTTCACAAAGAGAATATTCTAACCTGAAATGCTAAATCCATAGATGCATCAACCTTGAAGGTAAAATTATCATCCTTCCCTTGTACTCTTTTGATCAAGGTGTATCGTCCTTTAACTCCAATCAAAGCAGACAAAAGATCATCGATGATAATCAATTCCTGCATATAAAAAGAACACCACTTAAAAAGATCACATTGTGAAAATGGATAAAATTATTAAAAGAAAAAAGGATAACTAATTAATATTAAAAAATAATACTTAAATATTTAAATTTTAAATATTTCTTCGAATAAAATTACAATGCTAACAAATATTTTATACATAATGTATTGTAATAATGAAGTTTACATCATTGGTAAACAAAAAAAGAGACTCGAAGACTTAACAACTAATTAAACTCTTTTAGAGTGACACAACCAACTAAACCAACAAAGTAGGTCTGATGACTTAACAACTAATTAAACCCAAACAACATAAAACATATAAATCGAGCCAATGCCACAACAAGCAAAACCAAAAGCATCAGAACCACAAAAAAAGCCAAAGCCAAACCCAAGATAAATGCTCACAAAAACTAAAGGTACACAAACCATAGTCTCTAGCCCCAATTAAATCGAATTCATCCTATAAATAAAAACAAAGTTAAGCCATAGGAATCCACAAAAAGAGACCAAATTGATTAGCTTTAAGCTAGTTGTTAAGAAGACAACACCAGAGCCTTTTTCTTGGATGTTATGGACAAGAAACAAAGGGAACATCTATAGATGAAATGGAAAAAGACAACAATAAATCAATCAAGTGAAGATGTTCACTCTTAAGAAAGAACCCTAAAAAAGAAAACAAGGTGATATTAACAGTATTTCTTTTTAACATCTCATTTATTATATAAATTTTTTGTTTATGCAACATCAATCACAACCTAGCTAGGTCCTTTGTGACTAGGTTTTCACCCTTTGTCCACAACTTGCGTGGCAACATGCAAATGGAGCAAGAAGTTAATGATTTCATTTTGGTTGATGATAATAAAGATGACACAGCCAAGAATTGTAGCGACAATGAAGAGTGGAGTCTATTGATGAATATGGTGACCTTGAATTTTAAGTAGCAGATTTCAATATTTTTATATTTATACGTCGTTAAATTAATATAAGTTATAAGATTATATAATTTAACTAAATTTAATAAAATTGCACCTCAAATTAAATTCCAATCATATGAATTTACTAGTATGATTTACATCACTTATCTGATTATTTAAACTTTAATTAAATCAAATTTAACTTTGAATTTCTTTTAAATTTACAGCTTCCGTGCGCCATCCTTCTCCCCTTAATCTCCTCACTGTTTGCTGTTTGAAATAACCCCGAATGCTCCCAAAATCGAGAGTTAAATAGCCAAAAGAAGAAGGCTACCAGAGGCTGCCACGTGGCAGCAATCAGCATTGCCTCCAAAACGGCACCGTTTTGGGTGCCCCCTTGCTAGAAAATTCTAGCTTTCATCCAGACACCAGCCATGCAAACGAGCAACCAGCTGAACCGCAAGTCTCCTCATTACACGAGCTGCAACCATTAATTTTAACCTATCATTTGAGGCTGTCCTACTTATAACGACATTTCCAACGCTGCACCCATCAAAATTCAATCCCTTACCTTGATGACTGAAGGGGTAAGTTGGTGAGGCAATTATTTAGGGTCTAACCATTTGAGCTTAATAAATAATTATTTTAATTTATTAATTTTTAATTTTTCATTAAGAGATTGGGACCCCTAAATTAATAATGGCTTAGGGCCCCTAAGCCCTGGAGCCGGTCCTGCTTACCTTCTCCATACCACTTGCACGCTCAACCGCTTGGCTGCCACCACCTTTGTTATATATTAGCTTGGCATTTAATTTTATTCTAGTCAACTATCCCAATTCCTAGCTTATCCTTTACACCCACAAAATACAATAAATTTCCATTCTTTTAAAACAATTAAATTAATATCTCCCCTTAAATAGATAAGTATTCAATAATCACTTTAAATATAATAATTAATAATTATTAACTATTCCTAAATTTCGGAGATGTTATACCACATATTCGTCTATACAAAAATTTAATCCAAACATATAATTTTTTTATCGTTCTTGATTAAAGTCTTATAAAATTAAACTCATAAAATCGTATTCTAGAGCCCACTAAATTACAGGAGATAATAATAAAAAATAGCCTCAAAATTCGAACACTTAGATCTTAAGAATACGATTGACTATATATTTTATTCATATGTAGTTGGATTGACTGTATATTTTATTCATTTTATTCAGGGTGATGCCTTTCTCACTATGCCTAATTGTATTGTGCTGACTGACGGCAAGCAAAGTCGCAAATTTTGTCTATTTTGAGAACTCGTTGTCGCCATCGTTATTGACATTATTGATGCCTTAATTAGTTTACTGATCATATATCTGTATCCTTATTCACTCGGCACCTCTCTTTAATATAATCTAGAGGTTTGGGAAGGTTCCTAGACATGCAATTGAAAAGACTAAACGTTTTTAAATAAAAATTCAAATTAATGTGTTTGATTGTATAGTAGTAGAGGGGAGAGTCGTGTAAAAGTATTAAAAGTTCTAAATAAAAGTTCATGGAGTGACGTTTCATAGTAACAAATTACTTTTTTAATCTTTTTAATTAGTAAAATTTTAAATAAAAAGAGAGTTGGTTTGGTAGTAAAATTATTTAAAAAAATAATTATTATTTAGAGATTACGAATTCAAATCTTTTTAACGCACTTATATTTTATTTGTCTTGACACACTATAACCCATAAAACCGTCAAATGCATATACTCTAAGTTCTTACATAGGGGCATGCAAATGACTCCATGATGATGAAAGATAGGAGGGTTCAATGACAAAATATCACACAAAAGGTTTAACGACATTGTAGAAGAACTCCCATATATGCCACGTGCATCTCGTGCTTGGGCATGATATTAATAGATTCGACACACCCAAACTTTCCATATCCAATATTACCATTATGCAAACTTTTCATATCTAGGATTTTCACAGGCACATGTCCTAAATCCTAGCCTACCATGCATTACAAGAAAATAATTTTTAGAGACGGATTTTTGATTTGAGACGGATTTTGAGAGGGATTTTGCTCCGTCGCAAAAATATTCCTCACAAATTTTGAGACGGATTTTAAGATAAATTTTTCATCTCAAATTTGAGACAAATTTAGTGATAGATTTAGAAACTGATTTTTTTCCTCTCAAATTTGAGACGGATTTTTCCGTCTCAAAATCTGTCTCATGTTTGAAAAGGTTTTGAGACGAAATTTTTTGTTTCAAATTTGAGAAGGATTTGGAGACTGGATTTTTCCATATCAAATTTGAGAGGGATTTTGAGACAGATTTTTTTATCTCAAATTTGAGACGAATTTTTCCATCTTTATATCTGTCTCAAATTTTGCGAGGAAAAAATCTCTCTCAAATTTGAGACGAAATTTTCCACTCCATCGATTTTTTCCATAATTAGAGAGATTTTGAAATAGATTTTTCCGTTTCTAAATTCGTCTCAAATTTAAATATAATTAAAAAAGTTAATTTATTTTTTTTTAAAAAAATTTTAAAATTCAATCTGATAAACACATATACGAACTAAAAAAAATTATCCATACCATATAATAAATCCATAGAGTAATACACATTATCCATAAATATTAGAAATGCATCGTAAAATCTATCATCCATACTAATAATACGTCCATAAATATTAAAAATACATAATAAATTCTATCATCCATACAAATAACGGATCTTTTAATGATCCAAAGGATCCAAGTGCGGTGATGATAAAGATGGCGGTGGGGAAGGCAACCTACCTTCAATGGCTGACAGACGATCGTTAAAGGGTTCAATAGCTATCCTAACAACTTCTTGAATCTGCTTTGCTAATGAGCTCGACGACAATGACGGTGGCGATGGTAGGTTGTAGGAACCAAGGATGACATACGCTTCTGACCCCATCCCATAGACATGACCCTTTTTCTTACCGCCCACAACCTCCAACCATATTGATCTCTCGTCAATAGTTGGCTGCGAGGGCTGGACAACGTCATTATCTTCTGACTGGCCAAATGCTAATGCCTGTGATAATGCCTCATGTTGTCGCTTTTGGAAGTCAGCCTGCAAGCATCATAGATACATAAAATAAGTTGTATTATCAAAAGGTCAATTAATCATAATAGAATAATATAAAAAGACACAAATAATGTATATTTACATAAGTATTCTCGGATTTCCTAGCAACAAATCCCAAACTGTCTCTCTTTCTATATGTCGCAAGATACAACTCAGCCTGCATGAGTGGATGACCAAATTGCTTTGACTGCAAAGGAAAAAAAAGGTGTTCATGCAAAAATTATTGTTTCTTAAAAAATAATTATGTAAAATAAATATAATAAAAATATCAAATATTACCAGTCTTTTCTTATGCTCCAATATAGGAATGAAACCCACTTTCACACTTTTTTAATATTTTATTTTGCCTTCCCTCTTCTCTCTCTCCGTCACCGTTCTCTCTCTCTTGGCACACTTACACACTCTCCTTAAGTACATTTCTTCATCTCTCTCAACTCAATGGAAACTTACTTACACATTTTTTTAATATTTTTAATGTTATAAGAAGAAAAAATGTGAAAGCAAAAAGAACAAGAAAAAAAGAGAATAATGATGAGCAAAGAGAGTAATGATGATTTCGGTCATAATAATAAGCAAAGAGGCGGGGAGATTCTGGCCTCTTTCTTATTTTTATTTAATAATATTATATATTATGTTATATATTATATAACATTACATAATATATATTATATTTTATGTTATATTAACATAACATTACTCATATATCTATAGATAAAAATTTGACATTTGAGATGAAAAAAAATCCATCTCAAATTTGAGAGGGAATTTTGAGATGGAAATTAATTCGTCTCAAATTTGAGACAGATTTTTTTTCGTCTCTAAATTTGTGTCTATTTTTTTAGAAATTTTCCTTTTCTTCTCCTTTTTCCCTAAGTCTTCTCTCATTCCAGACCCACCAATCGCCTCTCTCCTTCTAGATCCACCGGCACCAGTTTCGATCAACTGATCACCTCTCTCTTTCCAGATCCACCGGCACCAGCTTCTAGATCCACCGATCGCCTCTCTCTTTCCAGATCCACCGATCGCCTCTCTTCTTCTAGATCTACACCGCGTATCTTCCAGATCAACCGATTGCTCCAGGTCCGTACCGCCCACCTTCAAGATCTGCATCACGACCATCGCCGCCTTCGCCGACCATCAACGCCGCTGCCCGCTGCTGCCGGATCTAAAGTTAGATCTGGGTTGGCCCGACCCGACCTGATTTAGGTTCGACCCATTCAATTAGATTTGATTCATATCTGATTCGACCCATCTAATTAGATCTGATCCATATCTAATTCGACCCATCCAATTAGTTCTGACCCATCTGATTTGACCAATCCAATTAGATTTGACCCATACTTGATTTGCTTAGATTTAACCAGAACTCAGATTTATTATGCCAAGGTTTGACTCATTTTGATTCGGTACCTGCAGAGTTTTGAGAAGACAGTGTACCCCATCGTGCATCTTTGCTCCTTATTTTTGTCACGAGGAAGGATCCACTTATTTTGTTGTCATCAACCGCATTTTTGGTGCCAGAAATGCCTCTATCCTCCTAGCCCATCTTCTGGTAAGTGACCAATTTGGAGCTGCTATGACACTCTTATTTGAAGCTTAAGCCCCGCTTCAGGATCCCGTATATGATTGTGTGTCTCATATTCTTTTTCTTCAACAACAGATTAGTGATTTACAAGCTTATCGAGCTCTATTGCAGGATTCACTATTCACACACTATTTTGCACATCCTCAACCTATTCCACAACCTGATACAAACCCAAACTGGAGCCCTGATCGTCACATCATTCCAAAAAATGCCTCGCTTCCTAGTTTCCCTGAGGCCACTTCTCTACCTTACCCTGATAACACTGGCAGTAGCCAGATGCCACTCCGGGACGACATTGATGAGCTTGGACCTATCGTGTTTGGCAACCATCGTTGACACTGAGCATTGGCAACATTATCAGTTTCTATGGTTTGACTTTTTTATTTTTTGTACTACCTCATGGTTGGTTTCTTGTAAATGTATTGAACATATGGAATGAATGTTATATTTTGGGTAACTTTCGATCTGTGGTTGGAAAGGTTAACACGTAATTCTCTGACAAATGAATTGCAATCATTATTTTTTTTTCCATTCTACCTAAACTGATATTTTATATTTTCATCATACCCTCGATCTTATAGTTAATTATTATATAACATTGTAGTGTTTGTTTATTACCAATTGTGTGGGTAATTGTTTAAGAAATTAAATTAAAATTTTAATAATAAAATAAAAAATAATGGAATAAATTAATTGATTTAAAAATAAAAAGAAGAGTTAATATATATTTTTAATTTTTTTTATACATTTTCTAAAATTTTCCATGGTTAAATTTATTTTTAATTATTAAATGAATAAATTTTGTGATAATTAAGAATGTTAATAACTATTACAAATAGTGCGATCATTTTGTATACTTTTAATAACTATTACAAATAGTTAATTATTATATATTTAATATATTTTTTAATTTATAAATTTTTATATATATATTAGTTTACATGTATATATACTTTATTTTATATTTTATTCACATGAAATATATTAATTTATATGTTTAGAATTTAATTTCTATATCTATAAATAAAAATTTTACATTTTATAAATTAATTTTTTAATATTTTACATTTTATAAATTAATTTTATATTTTATAAATTTGAGAGGGATTTTGAAATGAAAAAATATCTATCACAAATTGAGACGGATTAATTTCCATCTCCAAAATCCCTCTCAATTTGAGATAAAAAAAATTCGTCTCTAATTTGAGACAAAAAAATTTTCATCTCAAAATCCCTCTCAAATTGAGACGGACTTAGAGACGAAAAAAATCCATTCTTACATTTGTCTCAAATTAATACAGATTAGTTTCCATCTCCAAAATTCGTCTCAAATTGAGATGAATTTTGAAATAAAAAAATTTCATCCCTAATTGAGACGAAAAAATTTTCGTCTTAAATTCTCTCTCAAATTGAGACGGATTTAGAGATGAAAATAAATTTGTTTCTAATTTGAGACAAAAAAATTTTATCTTTAAAATCTGTCTCATTTCGTCTCTAAATCCATCTCAATTTGAGAGGGATTAGGTTTAGTCTCTAAATCTTTCTCAAATTAGAGACGGATTTTTTTCGTCTCTAAATCTGTCTAAAAAAAATATGTCTCTAAATCCGTTTTTAATTTGAGACAGAGAAATCCATCTCTAAACTGTTATTTTCTTTTAGTGATGCATATGTAGATATTCCATAGACTTGCCATGCATGGATCTACCTCACTAGGGCATAAACATTCTAGTGTTGCTTACAATACTCAATCGCATGGTACCCCTTCTTACCATGTGTGTCCAAACACATGAGCACAACCAAAGGTGACAACACCAGAGGGAAACATCTCTCCACCAGAGGCATGAAACAATAACTAAATTTTGAAGCATTGATAACCATGTAAAGTGCTTATTTTTCTTTCTTCTTAATTTAACTTAAGTGTCAAAGTATTATTTTGGAGAGGTCTCAAGCAAAGTTGAAGACCCGTGTCTAACAGGAAAACCATTTAAATGTTAAGTAGGAACATGAGGAGATGGAGGCACACTAGTAGATTAGAGAGTAGAACACAACTCAAACTCAAAACGATTACAAATTTATTGATGTAGATCCTTGAAGCATTCAATCTTATCACTTCTTGAACCCTCTAAGTGATAATGTTTCTTCTTTTATCTTGTTAAGGCAAGGTTAAGCTTCAATTCAAATTCATTCATGTCTTTGTCTTCATTGTAATTTTTTTCTAGTGAATATAAAATGTGTTTTTTAATTTGTAAAGAAAGATATATATATATATATAATAAAGGGTTATTTAGAATTAATTTTTAAAATTTTAATTTCTTGCTAAAAACAGTAAGATTGCATTTGGATATAATGTGTTTCAAATTATATTACTTAAAATATTAATTACATTTCAAATTTTACTATTTAAAATAACATGTATATAAGTGTCATTTCAAATCCTTATATATCGAAATTATACCCAACTCAAAATATTTCCGATAATAAATTAAAAATTATGAATAACAAAATGAGGGTCCAATGAACTTTGTGAGTGTGGCTTTTTTGTAAGGTTTTTGGAAGGGTTGTCCCATGTTCCTCTCCTTCTTTCGGTTTCCCTCTATTGCTTGTATCTCTTGGATCAGTTTCCTTTAGCATCATTATTTCTGGGGAATGGTGTAGGTCTCGATGGATGGGCTCCTCTATGTTTTGGCCAGTTCCTCCCTTCCCGCGGTTCATCTTTGGAGTGCTCAAGAAGCGGTGGTGGGTCAGCCTTCATTTTGCTTGCCAGTTTCATCCTTGGTTGGTGGTTCTTCAAGGATCTTCCCATGGTCCTCGTCCATTTCAGTATGTAGGGTCACTTCTTGTTGGGCTCCCGAGCTTTGTTCTTTTTTATTTTTAGCTTTGTTTCTCTCCGCTTCACTGATTTGAGGCAGCTGAGGGTTTGTTTCCCTTTCTAGTGTGAGTGATGTTCTATTTCTATGTGTTTTTGTTGGTTCATATGTATCTTTATGTATATTTTCTGTTTTCAATTAGATTAGTTTCCTTCTAGTTAGTTTTCTCTTATGTTGTAATCTTTTCCTCTATAAGAGGATGCAACCATGTACATGCTTATTATCTAAGCGAATCATTCCGATTTCCTACATGGTATTAGAGCCACTAACATTCTCCTATTCATCCTAAAACCCTAGAGTGCCTTCATTGCATTTCTTTTTCTTTTCGAAGCCTCCAATGCTTCATTTCTGTTCAGCCATCGTTTACCAACTCTAATATTATCTTTGCTCAATCCATTTTTTTCCTAAATCATGTCTGAAATATCCGAAGAACCCCTACCATGGCCACTACTAAATCAAATCCAATTGATTAGCAGTTAATAGGAGTAGGAGATATGCGTGCAATGCACCCTTCCTACCGATTAAATGGTAGAAATTACTTGCAGTGGGCTCAGCTTGTGAGAACATTCCTTAAAGGCTGAGGAAAGCTAGGTCACTTAACCGGACCCTCTCTAAAGGATTTAGATCCCTTTTTCATAGCATGGGGCACTGGAGACTTGTTGACCATGTCTTGTTTATGGAGTGCCATACAACTGGAGGTGAGTAAAAACTTTATGTTTTTTACTTCAGCTAGGGATATCTGGGAAACTCTAAGGCAAACCTATTCAAAGATTCAAGATACTTCGGTAATTTTTGAGGTTAAAACTAAGATTAGTGGGACAAGACAAGGAGTCTCCACTATAGTAGAGTATTACAATAAGATGAAGGGGTTGTGGCTAAAACTAGACCATTATTAAGACATCAAAATGGTGTGCAGTGAGGATGCTGCCACCCTCAACCAAATTCATGAAATGGACATGATTGTAGCGTTGCTAGCGAGTCTCAATCCTAAATATAATCAAGTAAGGATCCAAGTGCTTGGTAGGGAGAAATTACCTACTCTTAATGAAGTTTTTTTCCATTATTCGAAGTGAAGAAAACAGAAGGGGGCTATGCTTAATAATGATCATAGTGTAAAGAGCTTAGATATGGTGCCAAGTAACAGAGAATGGGCATGATTTAGAGCAAGAAAGACATAAGGATTACTAAAGAATTCAGGCCAAGAAGGCCTATAGTGTACTTATTACAAGAAGCCCAAGCACACCAAGGATACTCGCTTCAAACTTCACAACAAATTAAGAAGCAATGTTAGGTGTGTTACTTGCTTCAAACTTCACAACAAATTAAGAAACAATGTTGAGCAGGATGGGAGAATTTAAGAGACTTGCTCCCAAGACCCAAGCCTATATCTCTAGCAAAGAACAGGAGGAATCTAGATCTATAAGAAAAATTGATCCTATTGGATTTGATCTTACTCAATTAAATGCAGAGAAAATGAACAAACTCAAGAATTTCCTAAGGATAATCCAAGATGGAGCTTGCTCTTTTGTCCACAAGGTATATGCCTACATTTTGAGTTTTTTTTTTTTGCCTCTAAAACTGCTTGGAGTAACATATGGGTCTTTGACTCGGGAGCCACTGACCACATGAGGCCTAACTTAAATTTTTTTGACACCTATCAGCCTCTTGCAAACCCTAAATAGATTATCATTGCTAATGGAACCTCAGTTCCCATTACTTGCCAGGGAAAGGTTATTCTAAGTCCTATGTTACCTGCCAAATAGGTTCTTCATGTTCCTCACCTAGCTACTAATCTCATATCTGTTCATCAATTAACCAAGGAATTAAACCGTCATGCTATTTTCTATCATCATATGTGTAAATTTTAGGACATGACCATGGGAAAGATGATTGGTGTGGCTGAGGAGAATAATAGTTTGTACTTATTACATAATGAGGGTCACCCTAAGTGGAGGCAGCACACCATTGCTTGCTCATCTTAGTCAAGTTCAACTTTTGCCAACATTTGGCTCTAGCATTATAGGCTAGGTCACCCTTCATGCTTTCTTTAAAACCTTAGATCCTATATATGTTTTAATGTGAGGTGTGTGTGATTTCTAAACACCATTGAGTATTGTATCCTGTCAACAATAAACTCTCATCCAACCATTTTTCCTTGGTCCATTCAGATGTTCGGGGACTATCCAAAATTCCCAACTGTTCTGGGCTATGTGTTTTGTTTCTTTTATAGATGATTGTATTTGAATGTGTTGGGTATTTCTATTAAATGAGAAAACTACCATTAGCACCATCTTACCCTATTTTTACAAAATGATTTCCACTCAATTTGGTACTCCTATACAAAAATTTAAAACTGATAATGCCAAGGATTATTTCAATAATCAATTGCACCATTTTTTTCTAGTAAGAGTGCATTGTCCATAAGTCTTCCTATATAAACACTCTACAACAAAATGGAGTAGCTAAGAGGAATATGAGACACCTTCTTAATATGGCTAGAGCTCTACTCCATCAGCATCATGTTCCTAAAACTTATTAGGGTGAGGCTTTTCTCACAACAATCTATGTAATCAATAGAGTCCCATCTAAAGTTCTAAATCATCACAACCCTTTCCACCGTCTATCCTCATTTTTTCTAGATCTAAGTTTGCATACTCCACTTCTACTCCGAGTGTTTGGCTATGTGTGCTTTGTTCATATCCCCAAAATTCACTAAGAAAAACTTGATCCATGTGCTCTTAGGCGTATCTTCCTAGGTTATTCACCAACCCAAAAGGGTTACAAGTGCTATCACCCGACCTCTAGAAAGTTCTATGTCTCCAAAGATGTTTACTTTCTTGAATCTTAGCCTTTCTTTGGCCCTCTTCAGCTTGGTCCTCAAGGGGAGAGTAGAGAATATGAGGACCGAGGCTTCTTGGATGCACTTCTTAATTTAAAACAAGCAGCAAGAAGCTCACATGACTTACCTGACTCTCTTTCTATCCTTTCTTCTCCCTCTGCTAGCTACAACATGTACTGAGCAAGCAGCCCCAAGGTTATCATCCCCAGTTAAGTTTAAGGGCTCTTCTTATGTGTTCAAATTAAAATAGGCATCTCGTTGTAGAGTCTTAGCTTGTATCAACATCAGACCCATGTATGGAATTTGCATAATCATCAATTCCACCTCCTCCTAGGCCTGTTCCTAATGACCTAGACCTTCTAATTGTTGTGAGGAAAGGGGTTAGAAGCTGTACATTGCATCCTTTAACCAATTACCTGTCCTATACCATCGTCTCTCCCAAAACCACAAAAGCTTCCTAACCTCATTAAATTCTATTGTTATTCCTAAGTTAGTAGAAGAGGCCCTAAAAGACCAAAATTGGAAGCAAGCCATGCTAAAGGAAATAAACGCTTTGCATAAGAATCAAACGTGGGAGTTGGTGCCTAAACCTAAGAGAGTCACTCCAATTGGCTGCATGTGGATATTTAATTTGAACTATAAAGTTGATGGAACATTGGAGAGGTATGAAACTAGGCTAGTGGCCAAGGGTTATACTCAGTCATATAGCATAGATTATCTTGAGAATTTTGCCCCCGTGGCAAAAATGACCACAATAAGGATTCTCATATCCGTAGCAGCTCATTTTGGGTGGAAGATGCAATAACTATATGTAATGAATGCTTTCTTACATGTGGATTTAGAGGAGGTTGTATTCATGGAATTACCCCCTAGTTTTCAAGAAATAGAAGTAGGTACAGTACTGTGCAAGCTTAAAAATGCCTTATATGGACTCAAACAATCCCCCCGAGTGTGGTTTGACAGATTTTCTAAGGCAATGAAGTCTATGGGATACTACCAAAGTAGAGGGGATCACACTTTCTTCTTCAAATATTCAGGTGAAAAGGTTACAGCTCTCTTAGTACATGTTAATGATATAGTGGTGAGCGGAAATGATAATGAAGAACAGTAGGCTCTCAAAGGAAAATTAGCCAAGGGATTTGAGATCAAAACTACTCAAATACTTTATGGGAATAGAGGTTGCTTACTCTAAGGCTGGAATCTTCGTATCTTAGCATAAGTATATACTTGACTTGTTGGCTGAAATAAGAGTGACAAGAGGGAAAGGGTTCAGCATACTTGTGGATCCTAACCTTAGATTGTAGGAGAATTTGGAAGGGAAGGCAATAGATAGAGGAAGGTTTTAGAGACATGTTGACAGATTCATCTATCTCTTGCAAGGATTCACTAATGCAGATTATGGTGGTTCCACAGTTGATAGAAGATCCACCACTAGATATTGTGTGTGTGTGTGTTTTTTTTTTTGGGAGGGGGGTGGGAAGGAAATCTTGTATCTTGGAGCTAGGTGCAAAAAAAGCAAAGTGTTGTGCCGAGATTTAGTGCGGAGGTAGAATTTAGGGCTATGGCCCTTGGGTTGTGTGAACTGCTGTGGCTATGAATTATTTTAGAAGACTTGAAGATCAAGATCTAAGGTACTATATATTAATTTATTTTTTGACAATCAATCAGTTATTAATATTCCTCACATTCCTGTTCAATATGATAGGACTAATTAAGCATATAAAGATAGATTGACACTTCATAAAGGAAAAGTTGGATGCTAGCCTAATTCGGATTCCTTATGAATCATCTGAAAATCAAGTGGTCGATGTGTTGACTAAAGGGCTAGCGGGAAGAGATTCGAAATTCTAATAAGTAAGTTGAGAATGATAGACATTCATTTACCAACTTAAGGGAGAGTGTTGGTTCACGAAAATGTTGCAAGAAAGAGATCTTTTCAAGCTTCCAATTTTTAATTAGGATACTTCCTAAATTAGACTTCGAAAACTTTTCTAAACTTGTTCATATGTATCTTTTATGTATCTTTCCTTTTTGCAATTAGATTAGTTTCCTTATTGTTAGTTTCCTTATGCTGTAATATTTTCCTCTATAAGAGGATGTAACCGTGTGGATGCTTATTATCTAAGCAAATCATTCTTATTTTCTACAATTTTGATGGGTTTGCCCCATTTGTTTTTTGTAAACTTTAATTTGCTTGCTTTTTCTTGTTTGTACATTTTCATTTACAGAACATTATATATTCAAATTAGCTTTTGATTTCTAAACCAAATAATAATAATAATAATAATAATATATAGTCCCCTAATGCTTGAATCTAGAAATTTTTTAAGGAAAATTGAAGAAGCAATAATAATCTTTTGTGATTGTGATTGTTGACTTTTCTGAAAGCTATTCAAAAGAGTGCATTTATAACAGGTTGAACGGCCAACCAAATTTTACTGACTTATTCAAAAGACTGCATTTATGTTTGCTAGTTAAGCTTTCCCATGCTTAGAATATACAAATCATAGAATAGCCAGAATGGTTGAATTGACATGCAGAGAGGCTATCCAGCCACAGCCACAGCCACATACTTATTCAATCATGTTGGTTGTCTTCTCATATATGTTGCTTTCTTTTCTTCTTCTTCGGCCAACTCATCAATCTTCCTCTATAAAAGCCACCCTTCTATTCGGCTACCTTACAAGCAAGCCTCACTACGTAAGCTTAAACACACAGAGAGAGAGAGAGAGAGAGAGAGAGAGAGACAGAGAGACAGAGAGACAGAGAGAATGATTATGGAGAAGGAAGCCATTAGTGCAGAGGCAATGGTACTGCTTGATGCCCAAGCAGAGATATGGCAACAGATGCTAAGCTTTGCAGACGCTATGGCACTCAAGTCTGCGGTGGAGCTCCGCATAGCTGACATTATTCATTCTTCCGGGTGTCCAATCAGCCTATCCCAAATCGCCGCCGGCATAGATTCTCCTTCCCCAGATCTCATTGCCCTGGGGCGGATCATGAGATTTCTGGTTCGGAAAAAGATTTTCATAGCCACTCCTCCGTCGGTTGTCGGCGGAGAGACCCTCTACGGGTTGACCCACTCCTCCAAGTTGTTAGTGCGCGATGCTGAGCTGAGCCTAGCGCCAATCGTACTGATGGAGAGCGACCCCCGGGCATTAGCACCCTGGCAATGCTTCAGCAGGTGTGTGCGCGAAGGTGGGATTGCGTTCGAAAAGGCTCATGGCAAAGAGATATGGGACTATGGCTCCGCCAACCCAGATTTCAGCAAGGTCTTCAACGCTGCAATGGGATGTACCGCCAAGGTCACCACTACCGCAATCGTCGCTGCGTACAAGGATGGATTTCATTCCATTGGGTCGCTAGTGGATGTGGGCGGTGGTATTGGAACTTCCATATCCGAGATCACCAAGGCCTATCCACACATCAAAGCAATCAACTTTGATTTACCACATGTGGTCGCCACAGCACCTGAGTACCCAGGAGTTACCCATATTGGAGGTGACATGTTTGAGTCTGTTCCAAAGGTTGATGCAGTTTTCATGAAGGTAATGGATTTAAGTTTGGAAATATTTTACACAAACAGAAAGAAAAGTTATTATTAGTTAACTGTCTAGATGGTTTAATTCATGTTCTAATCATGAATTCGTGCAGTGGATCTTGCATGATTGGAGCGACGAAGACTGTGTGAAGATCTTGAAGAACTGCCGGAAGGCAATTTCAGAGAAGACAGGAAAGGTGATTCTAGTGGAAGTGGTTCTGAAGCCAGACGGTGAAAGCATGTTTGACAACACAGGATTTGTGTTCGATCTCATAATGCTTGCTCACAGCTCTGGTGGAAAAGAGAGGACCGAGGCTGAATGGAAACGAGTGCTGGAGAAAGGAGGCTTCCCACGCTATAACATCATCCGGATCCCAGCTTTGCCTTCTATCATTGAGGCCTATCCAAACTGAATCATTCTCTCTCTAGTCCCTCCATGTATGGTCCGACCATGGCTGTCTTTGTCAACCCAAACTTTCAAGTAACCAGGCAAAAGGAATAACATCAGTATGAGGGCATACACGCATTATCTTATGTAGAGATGTATAACTGTTTTTCTTTTCATTTTATATACATTTCAATTCTATTGTATAACATTAATATGTTGAAATATCTCTCTTCATTCTAATAAAGAGTATTAATTTTGCACAATGATATTGTAAGAGCATTAATTTGTATTGTGGCTTTTAATAAACACTTCGTTCTTCTATTATGCTACGGTTCCAAAATGCTATTTGCGCACTTGAGAATGACACTTGGTTTGATATTTTTGTATTAGTGTATTATACACTTATATTGATTGGAGACATGATATAATATATTAATATAAGATTATCACATTAATTAAGTGTCACTTCTAAGTGTCTAAATAATGTTTCCAGATAAAGAATATGATCTTGGAAAATTGCAATTTAATGGAGCTTGTAAAGCCCACGGATATTCCCAAATTTCCTCTGCCATGACATATAAAATAATTTATGTATATTAAATGAAGTTAGCTTTCAAGTGAGAATATCATCCAAAAAATTACCTATCTATTTTAATTAAAATTATTATTTAAAAATTCATAAAAAATTTAATAATCCTATTTGAATCACCTGTCCATCAAATAGATTTTATTATTTAAGCTTAATAATAAAGGGAGAGCGTTTTGTTTTCTTAGTAAAAGGGTAAGATCAATTTCAAGGGATATTTTTTAGTATTGTTTAAGCCAATTCTATGTTGAGACCTAAAGGACCACTTAAAACTTTTTCAAGACTTGTGGTTATCCTTGGAAATACCGTCCAAGAAATTGAACAGACCTCTTGCTAAGCTATAGTAACAAGGGGAATAGTGGTCTGACATTCTAGATTGCTAAAATGTGTTGTATTGTCCACTACAGAAGTAGAGTTTATTACACTGATAGAAATTTGCAAGGAGTTGTTTGAATGAAAAGATTTGTGTAAGAGTTCGGCTTTACAGAAGAGAGGTGTGTATTGTTTTATGATAGTCAAAGTATCATCTATCTTAACAAGAATCCAACATTTCATGATAGATCGAAGCATACTGATGTTAAATAGCATTGGATAAAAGATGTTTTGAATTTTAAGTTGTTAGAGCTTGAGAAGGTCTTCACGGATGATAACGGTTCGAATATGTTAACTGATAAGTGTCTTTTATACACTTATTTTGGTTTATAAACTTAGCATTTATACATTCAATGAGGATGATTTTTACTTGATTTGGTTCTATATATGGTTATGTAGATGTGGAGCATGTGTTAAAGCGGACATGGAGCAAAAAGAGTGATTTTTGGTGCATGATAGGAGTGAAATGAAGCTTGGAGGCATGGTCGGGTTTCGAATTAAAAAGAAGCAAAAGAGTATCGAAAACAAGAAGTTGAAGATGATAAAGCAAGAGGCCAAAGAAGAAGGCTAGCGGGCTTATAGCGGTATGCATACCGCTGTAGCACCGCTATAAGACTTAGTTTCTAGAGCTCACGGTCTTACAGCGGTATGCATACCGCTGTAGGACCACTTTAGGAATTATTTTCTGGAGCTCACGGGTCTGCAACAACAAGCATACCGCGGTAGGACCGCGGTAGGGTTCAAAGCTTCGTGACAAGGCCGTTTTAAGCCTATTTTAATCCAAATAAAAGGAAAATAGACTCCTTCAAGGTGAAGGACTTTGATAACCTAAAGAGGGCTATATAAAGGCTTATTTTTGGGAGATTAAAGAGCTTTTGAGAGGAGGAGAAGATAGAAGTCGAGGCAAAAGAAGGAGATTTTCTTGAAGATCTTCGGTTTTGGTTTTATTTTTCTGTTCTTTCTTCTTTACAACATCATGAACTTCGTTTTTATTACTTTTTCATTGGTTAAAACTATGTTAGGCTAAGTACTTTGTGGCTAGGGTGATTGATGAAACCTAGTTCAACGATGGTTTAATTAAAAGTGTTTGGGTTTATTTATATTTTTGTCTTTCGGATTGATCATTTATTATACACTAACTCCGTTTTGATGTTTGGCCGTCATTAGAACGTGTTTGTGATTTATATTGCTTTCGAGAGATTCAATATAGATTAGCACTTGATAATAAATGACATAAGGTTCGATAATAGGTAGAGATACCGTTATGCCTTGTGAAATCTTATTTTAATGATCATTGTGGATAAATGCATGTTTGTATATTTGCAGATTAATTAGAGATAATTAATCTCATATGTGAGCATAGATTCAATCGACCATCGAGAGAGGCTTTTGATTAAATTAAGGTAATTGATTTTCAGTTCAAAGCAAGAATTATAAGACCTAATCATCGAAAGATTAAACCATTTATAGAACTACGGTGGATTCATGAACCCTAGTGCATTAGATTTTTATATTTAAAACCTAAAGAGTTATTTTGTGTTTTCCTTTTGGTGAGTTAGTTTTAACTTATATAAAACTTCCATTGAGTATTCTTTTAATTGTGTGTGACTTATTTAAGCTTTTGCGGTTAAAGTAGGGATTAAAAGCTAATTCTCGTGGGAACGATACTTAATTCATCATTATATTACTTGTTACGATTCCGTTCACTTGCGGGAAAGAATACGCAAACAAGTTTTTGGCGCCGTTGCCGGGGATTGGTTATTTTGATTACTACTTTAATTAAGATTAGCTTTAATACTTGTGTTGCTTTCTTTAATTTTTGACGCTGAACTATTTCAATTTTTGCTGTGTTAGGATTGAAAATAGTGCATGCGGCGTTCAGAACGTCTTGATCTTGTTGAGTTTGATCTGGAGATTGAAGAAACCTTTCATCAAAGACGTCGTGAACAAAGAGCAAAAAGGGAACAACAACAAAGCACAATGGACTACAACGAAAATCAGCTTGTTCAAATAGAGCGTACTACTGAGATCAATGAGAGAGATATCTTGATGGGGGATTTCATGATGCCTCCAGTCATTGAGAACCGGTCAAGCATTGTTTATCCTCCATATGGGCATGATAACTTCCAGTTGAGGTCGGATGTGATAAATTTGTTCTCCAACAACATTCCATTCTATGGGAGAAGTGATAAAAATCCACACTACCATCTCTCTCATTTTCTGGAGTATTGTGGCAACTTTAAGTATCAAGGGATTAATGAAGAAGCAATGAGGATGCAACTTTTTCCTCATACTCTGAAAGACAAAGCTCGAGAGTGGTTGGTTTCACTATCACCTGGTAGCATCACTACATGGGCTGATTTGGTTCACAAGTTCACACTAAAATATTTTCCACCAGCTAAGATCAGCAAATTAAAGCATGAAATTTCAACTCTCCAGCAAGTTGAAACAGAGAATTTTCATGAAGCATGGGAACGGTATAAAGAATTGCTAAGGAAGTGTCCGAATCATGGGTTCTCTTTACCAGCTCAAAACCACTATTTCTATGCCGGATTGACTCCTTACAGCCGTTCCTCAGTTGATTCTACAGCAGGTGGTTCTATTAGAAACAAATCTGCTGGAGAGCTACATGATCTTTATGAGACAATGAGTGAGCAATTTGTAATGTGGCCGGATAGGAGTTCACATAGGAGAGTAGCTGGAGTACACGAAGTGGATATGAATACGTTGATGTTGGCCAAGATTGATGCTCTTTCAAAACAGGTGGAAAACTTAAAGTACTCTCCATCAGTTAATGTGGTGCAAGGATCTCTTCCAGTTTGTACAAATTGTGGGGCAAACCATTTCTCATCCGAATGCCCATTGACCGTTAGGGACCATTCACTCACAGAGCAGGCTGCTTATGCACAAAACTACCCGCGTCAACAAAATTTCCAACGTCCACAGAATAATCCATTTTCTCCAACATACAATCCCGGCTGGAGAAACCATCCTAATCTTTCATATGGCAACAATCAGGGAATTCAAAACCCACCAAAACAAGGGAGATCACATGAGGAAAAAGGAGGATGGGAAGAAGCAATTTCGAAACTTCAAGAATGAAGTGAGCAGACCGATGCAGCCATCAAGAATATAGAGACTCAAATTGGATAATTGGCTAAAATTCTTACTGAAAGGCAACAGGGCACATGGCCAAGCAACACTGAAGTTAATCCTAAGGAGCAAGCAAATGCAATCACTACAAGGAGTGGAGTGCAACTCCCGAAAATCCATGTTAAAAGACCAAGTGTGGAAAAGAAAACTGATGCCGAAAAGGAGATAGCAACTGAGAATAAGGAGCTTGAAGATATAGCTGAACAAGAAAAAGTGGTTTCTTCACCAATCAAGCCTTATGTTCCACCAATTCCATTTCCTCAAAGATTGTGCAAGCACAAGTTGGATAAACAATTTGAGAAATTTTTGGAGGTGTTCAAGAAACTACATATCAATATCCCATTTATTGAAGCTCTATCTCAAATGCCCAGCTATGCAAAATTTATGAAGGAGATTCTATCGAACAAGAGGAAGCTTGAGGAGCATGAAACCGTGATGCTAACAGAGGAGTGTAGTGCCATTTTACAGAATAAATTACCACCAAAGTTGAAAGATCCAGGAAGTTTCACCATCCCTTGCACCATTGGCAGCTTATATTTTGAACGGTCCTTATGTGATTTAGGAGTGAGCATTAATTTGATGCCATTTTCTATCTTTCAAAAACTTGGGCTTGGCGAAGTAAAGCCGACAAGAGTATCATTGCAGCTAGCGGATCGGTCTGTGAAACATCCACGTGGAATTGTTGAAGATATTTTGGTAAAAGTGGACAAGTTTATATTCCCAGCAGATTTCATTATTTTGGATATGGCTGAAGATAGAGATATTCCTCTTATTTTGGGGCGACCTTTTCTAGCTACTAGGCAAGCACTCATTGATGTGCAAAAAGGATAACTCATGTTAAGGCTAAATGAGGAGCAAATCACTTTTAATGTGTTTGAAGCACTAAAATTTCCTACTGCTTTAGATTCTTGTTTTCAGATTGATATTGTGGATAAAGAGATAGCAAACACTTTCACTCTGAACCAACCATCAGATCCTTGGGAAGCTTGTGTGATGTACTCGCAAGTTGAAGATACCGACTCTGCTACAATTGAAGAATGTATCAAATATTTGCAAGGACCTGAACTTTTTCAAAAGGGAAAGCAATACAAGGTATTGGGCACGGGGCCTCCACGACCTTTACCTTCCATTCAACAAGCTTGGAAATTGGAGCTAAAGCAGCTGCCATCCCATCTTCAGTATGCCTATTTGGGTGAGTCTTCTACTCTTCCAGTTATAATTGCTAAATCCATTAACCAAGAAGAAGAGGATAAGTTACTCCGGGTGCTTCGGGAACATAAATCAGCTATTGGATGGACTATAGCAGATATCAAAGGCATTAGTCCCTCCCTTTGCATGCACAAGATCCTCATGGAAGAAACTTATAAGCCGGTAGTGCAACATCAACGTCGACTAAACCCCCATCTTCAAGATGTGGTCAGAGCTGAGGTACTGAAGTTACTGGATGCTGGGATTATTTATTCCATATCGGATAGCGGATGGCTTAGTCCTGTTCAGGTTGTGCCAAAAAAGGAAGGAATCACAGTGGAAAAGAATGAACATAATGAGCTTATTCCAGTCCGACCAACTACAGGGTGGCGAGTTTGTATAGATTATCGCAAGTTGAATAACGCAACCCAAAAGGATCACTTTCCTCTTCCATTCATTGATCAAATGTTGGAGCGTTTAGAAGGACATTCCTACTATTGTTTCCTTAATGGCTACTCGGGATACAATCAAATTCCAACAGCCCCGGAAGATCAAGAGAAAACAACATTCACTTGTCCATATGGCACATTTGCATACCGACGGATGCCGTTTGGTTTGTGCAACGCTCCTGCCACTTTTCAGCGTTGTATGATGTCAATCTTTTCCGATATGGTAGAAAGATTCATTGAAGTGTTCATGGATGATTTTTCAGTCTTTGGTTCTTCATATGATGAGTGTTTAAAGAACTTGACACTTGTTTTGAAGCGTTGTGAAGAAACAAACTTGGTGCTCAATTGGGAGAAATGCCACTTCATGGTCCAAGAAAGAATTGTATTGGGACATCGAATTTCAGTTAGGGGTATTGAAGTTGACAAGGAAAAAATTCAAGTGATTGAGAAACTTCCTCCGCCAACATCAGTCAAGGGTATCCGTAGCTTCTTGGGACATGCCGGATTTTATAGACGATTCATTAAGGATTTCTCCAAGATTACAAAACCTTTATGCAACTTGTTGGAGAAGGATGCAAAATTTGAATTTTCTGAGGAGTGATTAAAGTCATTTACCACTCTAAAGGAAAAGTTAATTTCAGCACCTGTTATTGTGGCACCAGATTGGAATATGCCGTTCGAAGTAATGTGTGATGCTAGTGACTATGCAGTTGGGGCAGTTTTGGGACAACGAAGGGACAAAGTCTTATATGTAATTTACTATGCTAGTAGGACTCTCAATGATGCCCAACTAAACTACACCATAATAGAAAAAGAGCTCCTAGCAGTGGTCTTTGCTTTCGAAAAATTTCGATCCTATCTTATTGGTTCAAAGGTGATTGTTTATACGGATCATGCTGCACTGAAATATCTACTTTCAAAAAAAGAGGCAAAACCAAGGCTAATCCGTTGGGTCCTACTTCTCTAAGAGTTCGATTTGGAAATTCGAGATAAGAGAGGATGTGAGAATGTGGTAGCTGACCACCTCTCAAGATTGGAGCAACAAAATCAATCCGAAACAGGGGATATTAATGAAAAATTTCTAGATGAGCAGCTTCTAAGAGTGGAACGAGCAAGCAGCAAAACAGAGGTACCATGGTATGCCGACTATGTCAATTACCTTGCAAGTAACATTGTACCTCCTGATTATGATTACCATCAAAGAAAAAAATTCTTTTCGGAGCTCAAATTCTATTTTTGGGAGGATCCCATCCTTTATCGGAGAGGAGCAGATCAAGTAATCCGGAGGTGTGTTCCAGAAGATGAGATGGAGATGATCTTAGAGCAATGCCATGCCTCCCCCTATGGTGGACATTTCGGAGCAACAAAAACAGCAGCTAAGGTACTTCAATCTGGGTTTTATTGGCCAACTCTATTCAAAGATGCTTATACCATGATAAAAAAGTGTGATAAATGCCAAAGAATGGGGAACATCTCCAGGAAGCAAGAGATGCCATTACATGGCATTCTTGAGGTTGAATTATTTGACGTTTGGGGCATTGACTTCATGGGGCCATTTCCATCATCATTCTCCAATTTGTACATCCTAGTGGCAGTGGATTATGTCTCCAAGTGGGTCGAAGCAGTAGCGTTACCAACTAACGATGGCCGAGCAGCGATAAGTTTTCTGAAAACGAACATCTTTACTTGCTTTGGAACTCCTAGGGCAATTATCAGTGATGGAGGGAAGCATTTTTGTAATCGGCAGTTTGAATCTCTTTTGGCAAAATACGGGGTAAGGCATAAAGTTGCTACACCATACCACCCCCAAACGAGTGGCCAATTGGAAATTTCGAATCGAGAGATAAAGAAGATCCTTGAGCTTACAGTGACTACTTCTCGAAAAATTGGTCTAAGAAGTTGGACGATGCACTATGGGCATACAGAACGGCTTTCAAAACTCCAATTAGTATGTCCCCATATCGCCTCGTTTTTGGCAAAGCATGTCACTTACCTGTTGAGCTAGAGCACCGGGTGTATTGGGCAATGAAGAAGTTGAATTGTGAGAAACGGTTGCTACAGCTAAATGAAATGGATGAGTTCCGGTTGGAAGCCTATGAGAATGCTAAGTTATATAAGGAGAAAACCAAGAAATGGCATGATCAGCATGTACACCGAAAACAATTCCAAGTGGGGCAAAAAGTGTTGTTGTTCAACTCGCGCCTCAAGTTGTTTCCAGGCAAATTACGTTCGAGATGGTCAGAACCATTCACCGTGGTCCAAGTATATCCCTATGGGGCAGTTAAAGTGACCCATGACACCAAGGGCACGTTCAAAGTGAATGGGCAGATGCTCAAATCCTATCTTGGTGGTGACTTCCCAAAAGACAAGGTTTCCACCGTGTTGAGCAATCCGGAATGAGCAGCAACACAGTCAAGCTAATGACTCTAAACAAGCGCTTTTTGGGAGGCAACCCAATTTTCTATCCTTTCATTTTTTTATTTATTTGTGTTGGTTATTTTATTTTCTTTATTTTGCATGTGTTAGAGAGTGCTTTGGGTAGGAAAAGTTCCTCCTTTAGAGCTTAGGCTTAAAAAAAAAAAAAATTTAAAAGGGGGAGCTCGCGCCATAGCCGCGGCGTGCATGCCGCGGCCACAAGCGCGAGCCAGCAGAGATTCTACTGCTCGCAGGTCGGTCGCGGCATGCATGCCGCGACCTGCCCGTGCCATAGCAAAGTTACTGTGGCTCGCGGGTCGGCCGCGGCATGCATGCCGCAGCCGCGCTGCTGTGCGAGTCGGCCTGTTAAGGCCGACCCCCCCTGCTTCTTAATTCCCCCTCTTTTGCTTTCACTTTCCCTTCTCTCCCTCTAAGCACCCTCCCCCTACCTTCGCCTCTTCTCCCAGCTTACACCCAGCCCATTTTTCCAAGCTCTCCCTCAAGGGCCTTCCTTCTACTCCCTCCATCTTCATCATTTAAGGTATGTGTGAGCTCATTTTAATGATTTGGTTTTGCACGGATTGCTATTCTAGTGTGGAAATGGGTGTTGGTTAATTTGTGAAATGGAGAAATGATGTTGTGGTTGGTGATGTTGGGGTTGAATTGTTGCGATTTGTTTGCTTTCATTTGGGGAATTTCAATGTATCCTAAGCCCTATTTGCTTTCTTCCTTTTCAGCATGCCCACCACGTGTTCGCTAAAATGCCTCAACCACACATTTCCACACATTTTCACACATTGCATTAGGAATTGAGGGAATGGTGTAATACCCGAAGTTTTCCTAGGCATTGTTGTTTAAGAAATAAAACATTTCCTTGGAAATCGAAGGATACATGTGAAGTTCCGAGGTAATCGCCGAGGAACGAATGAAGGGTTTTCCAAAAAATCACGGAAACTATCGCAAGGGGACATCATCTAAGGTATTTTGGAGAAGTTTAAGGAGTTATAGGGGCTCAAGGGATATAAGTGCAAATAAGTATTTGGGTTAAAGAGTTATTTGTAAGAAGTTAAAATATCTTGTAACTAGTTAGTTAAAGGAACCAAGTAAGCTAACTTAGTTAGGAGACATAATCATGAGGAATCTTGAAAAAATCAAATTAACATGTGGTGGCACATGTTTAAAAGGACACATGTCACAAGGGGGAGAAATGGTTCAAATCTCAAGAGACACTTGGCACAATCCTACGAAAGTGATGATTACAACCTTATCTAAGTGACACATGGCAAGTGACACATGGCACTCTTGGATTGGCCATAAATGCCTATAAATACCAAGGCCATGGAAGGGAAATTCTCACCATTAATCAAGAGGAAAAGGGGAGGTGAGTTGAGAGGAGAAGCTTTGCCCAAAAATAGAGTGGTAAAACACTTCGTCGGAAAAGTTGGACCGCCACCGTAAAAGGCAATAAACAGCGACAAAACAGCAAGGTAATTCTAATTTCTTTTCGTAGTTCGATAGATAATTGAATAAGGGTCGTGTGGTTTCAAACGGAAGTCAAATCGGAGTTCGGATGAGGGAGAACGGGCCAAAAAACCTCAAGACGGCAAAGCTGGAGGGGCGGCGCGTGCAGTTCACGCGCCACCTGACTGCCGCGAGTGGAACGCATGGGGCTCCTTCCCCAAGCGCGTGAGGGCGCGTGAGATGTCCTCTTGGGCCCAAATTTTGTACAATTGGTCCTTAAATGTTTCCCTAGGACCTCATATAAAAATAGTTTAGGTTTGAGTTTCGAAGTTATGTTATTTTTGCAGAAAAACTTTCTCGAACCCTGTAAACAGTACTTTAGAGCTTCCGAATCAGCAAGGTGAGTGCTTCTTGCATCTTTATATTACATAGCGAACATTTTGTCTTCACACGGGTAAGGGTGATTACTTGCATAAGTATGACTTTCCTTTAAATCAAGCATTTTCTCTTTCTTTGTCATGCATCACTTGGTGTGTGTGGCTAGCTGAAGTCAGGATCTCATGTTAGACTGGTGAAAAGTCTTGGAGATGTGAGAACATGATTGATCAGCGGGGGTGATTACAACACCTCGGCGTCACTACCACACAGGCGGTTTCATATCATTCTACATATCTCATCACATGCATGTTATCTCTTCTTGTTGCACTCACTTAGATATAACTATCTAACTTGGGTGTCTCATACCCCTGGAACATTCAACGTTCCAGGTGGGTTAGTCGTGACAGGTGCTCCGGAATCAAGTCAGAGGAAAGGAAAGGAAGTGGTTCTTGGATAGTTAGCTCCTTTACGTTTTAATTGCAAAACGTTGTACTATTACTTTAGTGTGAGTTTTACTTGTTGTAAAAGGGAGCCTAAATGATCCCTAGATTTTCAAGTTGTATTATGGCTTTTCAGATGGTTTTTGTGTTAAAAGCTTATAGTGGAAGCCTTAAATATCTAGCTTATGGTTTTATAAAGCTTTCAGGTTCGATCCTTGCTTCTGTTGGCAAAGGCTTCCATAAACGCCCTTTGATTACCATACGGTTGCTAGCGTCATCATGCATCTTTGTATGTGTACCTTGGAAAAAGAAAAGTGGGGCGTTACAGTTGGTATCAGAGCTGGATTTACATAACTCGATTAAGTTTTCTTACATGATTGACTTTGAGGATGTTTTTGGTTAAATACAGGAAATGGACCCCAACGTAGTTGAACATCAAAACCAGCGCATTATCATGGGGTGGTGGACCATGCAGTTAGGGGGAGTGTATATGATCCCTGGAGATGCCTTAGGAGATTTTCTTGATGCTGTATCACCTATCATCATGGAGCTTCCACCGGACGTAGTGGTGCCGCATCTGGCAGGACTCCAAGTAGCCTACTTAGTTTCCCTACTCACCCCCGAGTGGAAGGATGCAGGAAATCATCTCATCATCCATGAGGTTCACCCCGATTTCATAGCTTTCATGGACCGCTTACGTGAGGTCGAGGCTCTCATGGCTGATCAGGTTATGCCTGCGCTTGTGGAGGTACCCGTGCAAGAGCCCGAGGAACGTGCCCTGACACCCCCATCTGGGTCCGAGGACGAGGAGTGATGACGGTTGGAGGTGTAGGAAGATAATTTTTGGTTCACGTAAATTTTGGAAATGTATATAAGGGAAGTAGAATAGTGGCGGATATGGCTTATACATATGTATACATAAAATAGCGATAGTGGCGGATATGGCTCATATGTATGTATACTTAGAATAGAAGGGTAGGCAGGTCGTGGTAAGGGAATGAACCTCTATGTGTGTATAAATAAAAGGTGGTGATGTAATATACAAGATGTTATAGTCGTACTAATCTTGATGGTTTATGGTGACAGGTTATGTAAAACATAAGGAAGAAGGAACCCGAAGGAATGACACCTAAACCCGATGAGAAAGTGGATTAAGGAAGGAAAGAGTAAGTTGGTCGTTCGGTAGGTTAAACTACTCTATTGCCATAACTAAGAAGCATATTGGATTTTGGCAGGTAATTTTGGTTTGACATATAAAGTTCTAGTTATTGCTTCTTGGAACTTGATGGTTATTATTTCTTGGAAATTGGTGGTTATTGTACCAAGAAGTTGATGATTGTTACTTTCCAAAAAAAAAAAAGGGGAAGAAGAAGAAGTGATGGTTATTGCTTTGGAGATGTGATGGTCATTATCATTTGGAGATTTGTTGACTGCTCTTTAGGAATTTGATGAACTAGGACTAACCGATCTTATTTAGGATGCCTTGAGTAATGGTTTGTGAAATGAACAAGTGATTGCAGGTGAAGGATTAGAAACCTTGAGGATTTTGGACAAACTAACTTGGAAGGTTGTTGATGTTATAGGAATTTTGGGAATGTATTGTAAATCTAAGGGCCCCGAGTATGTAGTAAGAACCATAAGAGATTGTTACAATATGGAATTTGGGACTTGGGGATTTGCATGGCTTTATAAGACCCCTCATATGGGTATGGATAGGTGGGTGATTGTCATATAAAAGGTTAGGACGAGTGGTTGCATGCTTTATTTTATTGACTGGGTGTATATATTTGGGAGAATATGTTTATAAATTGTCCTTGAAATTTATTGTAAATGGTTTCAGATGGTAAACACTCGCCGAACCAGGAACCCTAGGCGTAGAAACAACGTTCGAGAGGAGGAGATGCAGGACCAGCACGAGGAAGGGACGGAGATGCCCCAAGGTAACCCACTGCCAGAAGGGAACCAAGGAGGAGGAACTCGTATGGATCAAATGGAACGAGTCTTGGGAAGTATGGTCACCCTTATGCGAGGAACACAACCAGCGGGTCAGGTTATCCCCCGAAATCCTAATGTTAGCGACAGGTTCCAGCGGTTAAACCCGCATGTTTTTCAAGGAAAGGCAGGGACTGACCCCTGTGAGAGTGAGTTTTGGCTGGAGCAGGTCGAAAAGATCTTTGACTTTATTGGCTGTGAGGAGGAGGATAAAGTTGGTTGTGCAACATTTATGCTTCGTGATGAAGCTGACCAGTGGTGGAAAATGATGCAGAGAACCCTACAAGGTCCTGAAGGACGAGGTACGCCAGTTACTACATGGGTGCAGTTTAAGGAACTTTTTAATACGAAATACTTTCCTTTGTGTAAGAAAATGGAGAAAGGTCGGGAGTTCATGAATCTAAAACAAACTGGGGACATGTCCGTCGCCCAATACAAGGATCACTTCACAAGGCTGATCAAGTATATGCCTATATACAACCTGGACGAGGAAGCCAAAGCGCAGAAGTTCCTTGGAGGACTGAAGTGGAAGATTCAACTAGCCTTAAGCTCCTTAGGGACACGCACCTATGCAGAAGTGGTGCTGCAAGCCTTGACGGTAGAAAGCAACTTTCGGCGAATGGAGACTTTGGGAACGGAATTTCGTGGGCCCGGGGATGGAAGGTTGGGAAGAAAGCATGACTTGGGGACTCAAGGGAGGAAGTTCAAGACCAAAGGTTCATGCCCGAAATGTCAGAAATATCATCCAGGGAAGCCTTGTGGGACAGGAGCCCAAGGATGCTATTCTTGTGGAGGAACTGGCCACGTGGCTCGGGATTGCCCAAAGGGGATCGTGTGTTTCACTTGCCAGAAGCCTGGTCATATCTCTCGCGACTGCCCTCAAAAGAAAGGTATTGTTTAATTCAGGGCGAATAAAGGAAGCATGGAGCCACAACGGGGACGCGTATTTAGTTTAACGAGAGAAGACGCCAGTGCCAACCCATCAATAATACAAGGTACAATGATCTTTCTTGATACGCCGGTGCAAGTATTGATAGACCCAGGGTCTACTCATTCATTTGTATCGCATGCATTGGCACGTTGTTTAAAATTGGAATTGGGAGAACTAGGGTGTCCCATGATAGTATCTACCCCTTTTGGAAAACAAGTAGAAACACATACAGGCTATGGGGATGGACGGATCGTATTGGGGAATAATGAATTTTCAGTCGAACTTACGTCCCTAGATATTCAGAATTTTGACATAATCTTGGGGATGGATTTCTTGACTAAATATAATGCAAAAATTAACTGTCAAGAAAAGACAGTTGAGTTACAAACAGATAATGGAACTTGGGAGAAGTTTCGAGGGAAAAATGGGAGTGGGAGAATCAAATGGATAACAGCCCTTAAAGCTGTTAGGATGTTAGGGAAAGGAGCATATGGCTACCTAGCTTGTGTACAGGAGAATAACAAAAAGGTTGGGCTTGGGAAAGTGGCCATAGTAAGAGACTTTCCTGATGTGTTTCCTGAAGACTTACCTGGACTACCCCCTTATTGGGAAATTGAGCTTGCCATAGATGTCCTACCAGGGACAGACCCTATATCAATACCTCCTTATAGGATGGCCCCAGCAGAATTAAGGGAATTGAAAAGTCAGCTGCAGGATCTTTTGGACAAGGGTTTTATCCAACCTAGCATGTCACCTTGGGGAGCACCTATATTGTTTGTAAAGAAAAAAGACGGGAGTCTAAGGATGTGCATAGATTACTGTCAACTGAATAAGGTTACTATAAAAAACAAGTATCCGCTCCCTAGAATCGATGAGTTGTTTGACCAGTTACAAGGTGCTAGGGTATTCTCGAAGATAGATTTGAGGTCGGGCTACTACCAGTTGCGAATCAAGAAGGAGGATGTATTGAAAACTGCCTTTAGATCTCGTTATGGACACTATGAGTACTTGGTGATGCCATTTGGGTTGACTAACGCACCAGCAGCCTTTATGGACTTGATGAATAGGATATTCAGGCCATACCTAGACCAGTTTGTGATTGTGTTTATTGATGATATTCTAATATATTCAACTAGCAGGGAGGAACATGAGCGACACCTGGAAACAGTCCTAAAGACGTTACGGGAGCATCAATTATATGCCAAATTTTCTAAATGTGAGTTTTGGCTAACCCAAATAGCTTTTCTGGGTCATGTCATATCAGAGGAAGGAATAGCGGTGGATCCTTCAAAAGTTGAGACAATAAGGAATTGGGAGCAACCTAAGACCGTAACTGAGGTGCGTAGTTTTTTGGGGCTGGCAGGTTATTATAGAAAATATGTTGAAGGATTTTCTCATATTGCTTTACCACTTAACCAGTTAACGAGAAAAGGAGTTAAGTTTGAATGAAATATGGCATGTGAGCATAGTTTTAATGAACTCAAAAAGAGACTAACCTCTGCACCTATTTTAACCATGTCATGTGGGACAGGAAGATTCGTAGTTTATACTGATGCCTCAAAAACTGGCTTGGGGTGTGTACTCATGTAGAATGAAAGGGTGGTGGCATATGGGTCTCGGCAATTAAAAAATCACGAGCAGCACTATCCTACCCATGATTTGGAATTGGCTGCGGTCGTGTTTGCCTTGAAACTTTGGCGGCACTACTTGTATGGAGAAAAGTTTGAGATCTTCACAGATCATAAGAGCTTGCTGTATTTATTTTCACAGAGGGATTTGAATATGAGGCAACGGCGGTGGATGGAATTCTTGAAGGATTACGATTGTACGATCTAGTACCACCCCGGGAAGGCAAATGTTGTGGCTGATGCGTTAAGCAGGAAAAGGCCTGCTCTAATAGCTAATTTGATGGCCCGAGAATGGGGACTGGTGGAGGCTTTTAGCCATTTGTCAGTGGGTGCAATTCCTAAAAGAACGTCCGTCTACGTCGCTGGCCTGGTGGTTCATTCCCATCTGGTGGAACAAATCCAGCAAGCTACTCTGGAAGACTCGAGGGTGAAGTTGTGGGTAGATGATCGGGGAAGGGTTAAAAACCCTAACTTCAATTTTTCTGACGGTATATTACGGGTTCATGAACCGAATATATGTGCCCAGGGTCAAGGAATTGAGGCAAACCATTCTAGAAGAGGCGCATCGAGCCAAATACACTATCCACCCTGGTACTACCAAAATGTACAGGGACTTGAGAAATTTGTATTGGTGGCCGGGAATGAAGAAAGACATAGCTCGTCACGTGAGTCGATGTGACACTTGTCAAAGGATAAAGATCGAACATCAAAAGCCTGCTGGGAAGCTGCAACCCCTAGATATTCCCGAATGGAAGTGGGAGCATATCACTATGGATTTTGTTACGGGTTTGCCAAGAGGACCTATGGGAAATGATGCAATATGGGTAATAGTGGATAGGCTAACAAAATCTGCTCATTTTCTGCCCATGAAAGTAGGGCAACCAGTCAGCAAGTTAGCACAATTGTATATAAAAGAGATAATCCGATTGCATGGAACTCCAGTGAGTATAGTATCTGATAGGGATCCGAGATTCACTTCTCGATTTTGGGAGAGTTTGCAAAAATGTTTAGGGACTCAATTGCGGCTAAGTACGGCATATCATCCCCAAACAGACGGACAATCAGAACGGACAATTCAGACCATGGAAGACATGTTGCGAGCCTGTGTGATTGAATTTTCAAAAGGATGGGAGGAGCACATACCCCTGATTGAGTTTGCATATAATAATAGTTATCACAGTAGTATTAATATGGCACCATACGAAGCTCTCTATGGTCGAAGATGCAGAACACCTCTATGTTGGACCGAGGTAGGAGAAAGACAACTTTTAGGACCTGAAATGGTGCAACAAACTAACGAAAAGATTAAGCTGATTCAGGAAAAGATTAAGGCAGCCCAAAGCCGACAGAGGTCATATGCTGATAATCGAAGGAGGGGTTTGGAATTTCAAACTGGAGATAAGGTATACTTGAAGATCTTGCACCAAGGGAAGAAACGAGGAAAGTTAAACCCACGCTATGTTGGGCCATATGAGGTTTTGGAGCGTATCGGGCCAGTAGCATATCAGTTAGCACTACCCCCATCAATGTCTGGGGTACACGATGTGTTCCATGTGTCTCGTCTACGAAAATGTGAACCCGATCCTTCTCAGAAGATTCCAGAAGAAACGATTGAATTGCAAGAGAATTTGACCTACCCCGAAGAACCCATTGAGATCTTGGACCGGAAGGAGAAAGTATTGAGAAACAAGGTAATACCACTGGTGAAAGTGTTGTGGAAACACCATAACATTCAGGAAGCCACTTGGGAGAGAGAAGAAGAAATGCAACAGAAGTTCTCACACCTCTTCAACCATGTGGAGACCTAGGGATGTATTTCGAGGACGAAATCTTTTTTTTAAGGGGGGGAGAATGTAATACCCGAAGTTTTCCTAGGCATTGTTGTTTAAGAAATAAAACATTTCCTTGGAAATCGAAGGATACATGTGAAGTTCCGAGGTAATCGCCGAGGAACGAATGAAGGGTTTTTCGAAAAATCACGGAAACTATCGCAAGGGGACATCATCTAAGGTATTTTGGAGAAGTTTAAGGAGTTATAGGGGCTCAAGGGATATAAGTGCAAATAAGTATTTGGGTTAAAGAGTTATTTGTAAGAAGTTAAAATATCTTGTAACTAGTTAGTTAAAGGAACCAAGTAAGCTAACTTAGTTAGGAGACATAATCATGAGGAATCTTGAAAAAATCAAATTAACATGTGGTGGCACATGTTTAAAAGGACACATGTCACAAGGGGGAGAAATGGTTCAAATCTCAAGAGACACTTGGCACAATCCTACGAAAGTGATGATTACAACCTTATCTAAGTGACACATGGCAAGTGACACATGGCACTCTTGGATTGGCCATAAATGCCTATAAATACCAAGGCCATGGAAGGGAGATTCTCACCATTAATCAAGAGGAAAAGGGGAGGTGAGTTGAGAGGAGAAGCTTTGCCCAAAAATAGAGTGGTAAAACACTTCGTCGGAAAAGTTGGACCGCCACCGTAAAAGGCATTAAACAGCGACAAAAAAGCAAGGTAATTCTAATTTCTTTTCTTAGTTCGATAGATAATTGAATAAGGGTCGTGTGGTTTCAAACGGAAGTCAAATCGGAGTTCGGATGAGGGAGAACGGGCCAAAAAACCTCAAGACGGCAAAGCTGGAGGGGCGACGCGTGCAGTTCACGCGCCACCTGACTGCCGCGAGTGGAACGCGTGGGGCTCCTTCCCCAAGCGCGTGAGGGCGCGTGAGATGTCCTCTTGGCCCAAATTTTGTATAGTTGGTCGTTAAATGTTTCCCTAGGACCTCATATAAAAATAGTTTAGGTTTGAGTTTCGAAGTTATGTTATTTTTGCAGAAAAACTTTCCCAAACCCTGTAAACAGTACTTTAGAGCTTCCGAATCAGCAAGGTGAGTGCTTCTTGCATCTTTATATTACATACCGAACATTTTGTCTTCACACGAGTAAGGGTGATTACTTGCATAAGCATGACTTTCCTTTAAATCAAGCATTTTCTCTTTCTTTGTCATGCATCACTTGGTGTGTGTGGCTAGCTGAAGTCAGGATCTCATGTTAGACTGGTGAAAAGTCTTGGAGATGTGAGAACATGATTGATCAGAGGGGGTGATTGCAACACCTCGGCATCACTACCACACAGGCGGTTTCATATCATTCTACATATCTCATCACATGCATGTTATCTCTTCTTGTTGCACTCACTTAGATATAACTATCTAACTTGGGTGTCTCATACCCCTGGAACATTCAACGTTCCAGGTGGGTTAGTCATGACAGGTGCCCCGGAATCAAGTCAGAGGAAAGGAAAGGAAGTGGTTCTTGGATAGTTAGCTCCTTTACGTTTTAATTGCAAAGCGCTGTACTATTACTTTAGTGTGAGTTTTACTTGTTGTAAAAGGGAGCCTAAATGATCCCTAGATTTTCAAGTTTTATTATGGCTTTTCAGATGGTTTTTGTGTTAAAAGCTTATAGTGGAAGCCTTAAATATCTAGCTTATGGTTTTATAAAGCTTTCAGGTTCGATCCTTGCTTCTGTTGGCAAAGGCTTCCATAAACGCCCTTTGATTACCATACGGTTGCTAGCGTCATCATGCATCTTTGTATGTGTACCTTGGAAAAAGAAAAGTGGGGCGTTACAAATGGAATGAATTCAGTTTGGGGGGGGATCTTTTGGCATCTTTGGCTCCTCCAAAATATTTATTTCTTACAAAATAAAATAAATCAAAACAAAAAAATAAATAAATAAATAAATGAAGAACAAGAAACAAACAAGCCAAGAATTAATTGATTCTTTCTCTTATTCATTCTCGTGTTTTGATTTTGTGCTTCCAGGACCGAGCCCAAGCAAAGATGGCACCCAAAACTCGCTACACTCCAGCCGCAAACAAGGGTAAAGCCATTGCAACGAGTTCAAACCCTTCCAAGCAGCTGCGAGCTGATCCTCTATCATATCCAATCTACCTCACCGACTCTTCTGCCCAAGTACCTTCCTTCCTTTTTAATGCCTTTCGAGCCCTTGGGACAATGGCTCATTTTAAGTTTGGGGGGAGGGTTTTGATGATCCAATCATGCATGATATGTTAATCTACTTGGTCGTCTATATAAAAAAAATAATAATAATAAAAAAAAAAGTTGTTTTGTTGGGTAGACATGCCATCAATGATGAATTTTATTTGGTACCATTTTGATGAAACGAGTAAAGATAGTGATGCTACTCATTTTGGTTTTGTGATTCACTATCCATGTTAGATGACTATTTGAGCACAAGTGTCAGGAGGTTAAATGCATAGGTTTCCATATAGACTTTTGCCCTTAAACCCACTTTGTGAGAAATTCAATCATCAAAAATTATGAAAAGAAAAGTTTGGGGAAGATTGAGCCATGGTGGTAAATGTTGAGGAATGTGTCAACTCCGTGCGTGTTAAAATTTGTGTGGAATATGTTAGACATACTAAGGGAAGCTAGACAATGACCATAGGCTAGTGATCTAATCCCTATCACTATGTCGTGCACCAAATTAAATTTGAGCCTGCATATATCTTATACCTTTCTTCGTAGCCTGAATGACTTGAGTGATTATGCCCATAGGGGTATCTTAAAACTTGGTGCCCCGTGGTCATCTGGCTTGGGAGTCATCGGCTGAAAGCTCATTACAAGGGTCATTTAGAAAGCTTAATGGAGTAAAGGCTTTTACATAAGATATTGTAAAAAAAAAAAAAAAAAAAAAAAAAAAAAAAAAAAAAAAATCTCAATAATGGTGTTGATGTTTGTAAACTCTTAGGGATTGAGAACACTGGTGGGTTTGACTGTTTAGTGGATGTTAGCATGCCGAAGCGTTCAAAGTAAAGGAGAGTCTTCACAAATCGAGATAACGTCATTTTTGGCTAAGTCTAACCAAACTTGAACAAGAAAGAAAAGAATGATTGAGAGCACCTAGGGATTAAATGAAAAAACCAAGTTTGGGGGTGGAGTGCATATTACGAGCGAGAAAGTGTACAGGACCATCGAAGGGTCGGGATACCAACAACCTTATGCATGATATTGTACCTGACAGGATTCGCACACACACACGTCAAAACATGGAATAGGTCCAAAACATTTGTGTAGCATTACTAGAAAACTCTGTGTAAATTATGAATGATACCAAAATCTGAGGCTACCTGGAAGGCTATCCAACTTGTAAGTGATTTTGAAATATTAAATTTTTTTTTCTACTTGAGGGGTGATATATTTGAGTTAATAATCTTGCTCGGGACGATCAAGAGTCTAAGTTTGGGGGTATTTGATAAGTGTCTTTTATACACTTATTTTGGTTTATAAATTGAGCATTTATACATTCAATGAGCATGATTTCTACTTGATTTGGTTCTATATATGGTTATATAGATTTGGAGCATGTGTTAAAGCGGACATGGAGCAAAAAGAGTGATTTTTGGTGCATGATGGGAGTGAAATGAAGCTTGGAGGCATGGTCGGGTTTCAAATTAAAAAGAAGCAAAAGAGTATCGAAAACAAGAAGTTGAAGATGATAAAGCAAGAGGCCAAAGAAGAAGGCTAACGGGCTTATAGCGGTATGCATACCGCTGTAGCACCGCTATAAGACTTAGTTTCTGGAGCTCACGGTCTTACAGCGGTATGCATACCGCTGTAGGACCGCTTTAGGAATTATTTTCTGGAGCTCACGGGTCTGCAGCAACAAGCATACCGCGGTAGGACCGCGGTAGGGTTCAAAGCTTCGTGACAAGGCTATTTTAAGCCTGTTTTAATCCAAATAAAAGGGAAATAGACTCCTTCAAGGTGAAGGACTTTAATAACCTAAAGAGGGCTATATAAAGACTTATTTTTGGGAGATTAAAGAGATTTTGAGAGGAGGAGAAGACGGAAGTCGAGGCAAAAGAAGGAGATTTTCTTGAAGATCTTCGGTTTTGGTTTTATTTTTCTGTTCTTTCTTCTTTACAACATCATGAACTTCATTTTTATTACTTTTTCATTGGTTAAAACTATGTTAGGCTAAGTACTTTGTGGCTAGGGTGATTGATGAAACCTAGTTCAACGATGGTTTAATTAAAAGTGTTTGGGTTTATTTATATTTTTTTCTTTCAGATTGATCATTTATTATACACTAACTTCGTTTTGATGTTTGGCCGTCATTAGAACGTGTTTGTGATTTATATTGCTTTCGAGAGATTCAATATAGATTAGCACTTGATAATAAATGACATAAGGTTCGATAATAGGTAGAGATACCATTATGCCTTGTGAAATCTTATTTTGATGATCATTGTGGATAAATGCATGTTTGTATATTTGGAGATTAATTAGAGATAATTAATCTCATCTGTGAGCATAGATTCAATCGACCATCGAGAGAGGCTTTTGATTAAATTAAGGTCATTGATTTTCAGTTCAAAGCAAGAATTATAAGACCCAATCATTGAAAGATTAAACCATTTATAGAACTACGGTGGATTCATGAACCCTAGTGCATTAGATTTTTATATTTAAAACGTAAAGAGTTATTTTGTGTTTTCCTTTTGGTGAGTTAGTTTTAACTTATATAAAACTTCCATTGAGTATTCTTTTAATTGTGTGTGACTTATTTAAGTTTTTGCGGTTAAAGTAGGGATTAAAAGCTAATCCTCGTGAGAACGATACTTGATTCATCATTATATTACTTGTTATGATTCCGTTCACTTGCGGTAAAGAATACGCGAACATTAACTAAGGCTTTGGCTAGTGAACACTGAAAGGCTTGTTGCTTGTCATTTAGTTTACAAGATGACAACCACCTCCACATAGCCGGGCGATGAACATTTGTTGGATTTCTCTTCTATGTGAATGATAACCCAAGTTAGTTTGGGTGCTTATATTTTAAATTTAATTTTTTTTGGTGGTTTACTTAATTCCTTTTGGCCTACTTATTGGTGGGGTTATTGTCTAGGGTTGGAGAGTAAATGTTTTTAATTCACAAAAAGAAGAAAACAAAGAGAATAAGCCAAAAATTGTAATAAAATTTCTGTCCATCCGGCAAACTTCAAGCAACATATGGGATGTCAATCCATGGTGGGATTAAGTCGAAATTCGGTGTGCACACATTGAAGTTTATTCTAAATAGTGGGATTGTGGATTAGTTCAATATAGCTTCGAGATTTGCCCTGTAAATAGTAGCCTTGAATTTGGTTAGATGTCTCTAATTTTTCTACTTTTATGAGATTGATTCCTTTGTTGTTGGAATTGGAGTTGTGTACTCGTTGTGTGAGTTTGAACAACGTTTGGGTAAAAGTGGGTTGGAAAGATATCTGTTGCTTAAAGAAGCAAAAGGACTTGGGTATTGTGAGAATTGTGATCCAAAATTTAAATTTGTTTGTGATTAAGACTTCTAATTTGACCATGATTGAGTCTTCAAATTTGATTGTAATTGGGATACATATACAAATAAAGATTTATCTTCTTCGTGAATCGTTTTCTGATTAGAATATGAATTTATTTAAATTATTCTTTTATGTGCATCTATATATAAATGAGTGATAGATTTATAAATAAATTCTCAATACCCTAGAATTAGTAGTAGTTATATTACTATTGCAATGACAATATTATCTTAAGGTGTGTTTGATTGCATTACTTAGAATTTAATTCTAGGTAATATTGTCTAGAAAACAAAAACCACCCCACCCCCTTGGAAAATGAATTTCATGGAAAGAATCTTTAAATGCTTGTACTATACATATTTTTCCATAGAAAAGTTAAGAGTGTTTGATTGTTTTCCATAGAAAATGTGTAATAATTACATATTTTTCATGATAAATGTGTGCAATCAAACACACACTTAGTGATATTTTGTTCTTTTTACCCGTGATTTTTCCTAAGTTAGGTTTTCCACATAAATCCTTTATTTTTGTTTGTGTGTTTTATGGTTTGATCGTGATTTGTGTTTTATCCTAAATCCTTAGAACTTGGTATCAGAGTCGTTAAGCTTTTGATAGATCTTAGCTGTTGGATTTAAAGTTCTTCATCGTCTTTTATAGCTAGGGTTTCTAACTGTTGCCATTAGCCCTTGTTCACTGCTGTCGTCGACTTTTTTACTTTTTTTGCCATTGTTGTTAATCATTATTCATTGTTCATGTTGGAATACACGTATGGCGGTGTAGGTAAATTTAAAATTTTATTGCACAACAAACATGCATAGCGGAAGATATAAATACACACCATACACGGCTTGGATATTTAAGCAACATAATATTTCATTATATGAAATACAATAAATAACATACATGTAGCCCGATATCAGGTGGGTATAGAAATTGTTTCTACACTTAGACCGATTCCACCTCAAGTTGTGGTGGGTCTAGTCTATCCACACCTAGCCAGCTACTCAGTACCTTGTCGCAGTTCTCGTCCCATGCTAGCCTGATGACCTTGATTCTCCAATTCTTGTGTGTCTCCGAATTTATCCCCAAGTGACTCTCACACTTTGTTAATTTCTTAGAACCAAAAGTAGAACAAGAACAGAAAGTAAAAGCCAAGCACCCACTTCATATGTCAATCTCCCATCCTATCTCGCCTCCCCCACCACCCCTCCAATTTGCTGCCACGTGTACAACACTAGAATTTGTTGGGGGCGGTGGTGGGAGTTGTAATACCCCATATTGGCATGAGGTTGCCACGTAATTTAAATGAGTTTGAAATACCAAAAAATTAGTTTGATAGTAAAATAAGTCACCGAATCGATGGCAAGGAGCACCTCGAAACTTAGATGTTTAAAGAAAATGGTATGACATCGACGAGCGTCACAAGACAACATTTATGATGCCAAAAGAAATCAAATTAGGAACAATTTTTGGTACATTTATGAGTTGGCTTGAAAAATTGAATGATGGTAAGAGACTTTCGAGAATTCAACCGATAGAATGTTCATATTTTGCATGAGGAACGACCCTTAAGTAGTTCCAGGATGAAACAAAAGGGTTTGCAATCAAAACACGCATTCAAGGCTAAGTGTAATTTTTTATTTTCGTTGAAAAGGGGTTGAAAATGATATTTTCTCAATTTTTTTGGGCCAATTGAGAAGAATGGAACTTAAGGGTTTATGTGGTAAAATATCAAAGTTTAAGAACCTAAGGAAGATGGCCAAAATGTAAAAGAAAGAAGCTTGGGGCCAAAGTGTAATTTTTGAAACTTGTTGCCAACAGCATGGCCGACATATCGCCGCACATGGAGCCCAAATCCGATAATGGGACATTTGGATCTTGCCAGGGTATGGCCAGGCATGGACCTAGGAAGCTTAGGGACGAAGTAACAGCTTGTGATTAGTCTAGATGTAGCCAGATTTTGCCTATAAATAGGCAAGGGTTTTGGCAAAAAATGGAGCATCAATTTGTTTGTGTTTTGAAGTGTTTTTGAAAGATTGGATAAGAGACTTTTGTTCCTTGGTGTGTGGGCATCATTTCTGGAGAATTTGGAGTGTTTTCATGAAGGTTTAGGGTCACTGGAGTGAGGTTTAAAACGCTCGATCCAGGCGTTTTCAGCCATTGTTTCAAACATCCAAGGGTGCTATCGTGATCAAAATAAGGGGTAGGCCAAGGTCGGAGGAAGAAATCGACCATCAAAGCATCGCCGGTGATCAAAAAAAGGTAAAAGACGACTGGCGTGTGCGTTACACGAGTAGTTCATCACACGCAGAGTGCATATGTGGCGCGTGAGTGAGAGGTATATATTTTCTGAATTTTTTTTTAATATTTTTAGAAAAATATTTTAGGAATTATGGTGAAAACTTTTTTGGAAAAATACTTGAGGAAGTATTTATCTTGGAATTTTTTAGAAACAAATAAGGAAAAATTATGAAAAAATAGATGTTAATATTCTTTTGAATGAATATGATTTCTAGGGATCATTAAGTTTCGAGGTTGAGTAATAGTACGATTATTGAGGCCTAGTACGAAAATCGAGATTGGGCACGAGAATCAAGGTATTTTGAGTGCGTTCAAGGTGAGTGTTCCTAACTAAAACTTATTTTATTATGGGTGGTTTGACCCTATACTTGATTTTGTTTTTATGCAATGGTTTAGGCATGTGAATAGTTGGTTTCATATGGATGGTTCATCCAAATTGTTTATTTACGTGTGCATTGAAATATGTGCATTGAAATATCATTTCATCTAATGCATCATTACATTTTGTGGTTATGACATTGGCATATGTGTTGGAAATGGGTAGTGTTTCCAGGATACTTTTGAGTAGGAACGTAATATCTAATGTGATTGTGGCAAACCGAGTTCTTGCGTTGATGTTAACCCTTTTGTGTCAAGAGTGGTAACAATTATTCCCAAGATGTTAGAGAAATGAGTTGATATTGCCCCTCTTAAGCTAGGATTGTGTTATGCTAATGCGTCGATGTGATTATGTTGCCTTTAGAGAGATTACTCTTTTCCCATGATATGGGTTAAGCGCTGTATGAGATTCTCTTAAACTGGGACATATCAAGATATGTCTATTGTTCATGGTATTGCATACATTCATTAAAATGTTTTGAACTCTCACTTAAATAATTTAGTATTTAATTGGGACTATGTCCTTGGAATACTCAAACGTTCCAGGCGAAAGCAACGCCGCCAAGAGAAAGAAGGTTATCGAGATGTAACTGTTGATTACATTGGAGACCTTTAGCATATATTTTGATTATGTTTGAGGGTTAGGTTGTGTTATTGAGGGATTAATCCCTATGCATTTTGTTTTGAAGATGTCATGTCAAATAATGATACGGTTTCTATATTATGAATAAAGGAATTTTGGTTATGTATCATTTGAGGTTTCGATCTTGCTTTCGCATTTATGATGATATTACCTGTCTTAGCTTATTGATTATTAAGTTTGATATGCTGAGAAGGTAGAACAAGATTGTCAAGAATGATTTGTGTAGAGTGTATGTTGAAAAAAAAAAATTCCCAAAATCCTAGGTTAACACACGCTTGGAAAAAATGGGGTGTTACAAGAGTATACTGGCAGCTTCAAAGAGGTAATCAACTCGCTGAATGGGGCAATCGACTCCACTACTATTTCTATAAGAAATTGGAGCCCGATTTACTAACAATTAGTGAATTAAAATCGACCTATTAACTTTTAACGAACCATCGTCATTAACACTTAATGACATAATCAAAACCACAATCAATAATTAATGATGTCCGAGACACAACATATGCACAGTGCAGATATTAAATGCCATGTTATATGGAGTATGACTTTTTGGGTTCATTGCCTGCTAGTAAACAAATAGTACTAAAACTCGTTTAGCACTGGCCGAAACACCTCTACCCATCACATGAATCTCTCTATGTTCGGTGATGATCTAAAAGATCCTAGAAAGCACGTAGCAACGATCTAAGATAATATAGAAAGCAATGAAGTCCAACTTCAAGTGAGCCTATTACAGTTCATGATTACTGTGTACTATAATCCTTCTATCACTTAACGTTCTAATTGACCGAGAGTCATATAATGATAAACTCATAAACTCAATAACTGTGTTAGATCTTATTATTATGATTAGATGGCAACTTAGGAAGCACTTTCCTGATTAGACATATTGTCTTGGCTAAGGACTTTCCTGTCATACTAATAGTAGACCACATAGGATGTTCACCTCATCAATGACGATAAGGGTGGCAAATCTTATCTCCAAACACCTTCCTCTATGTACCAGCAATACGAAACCACATAGATAGACATCTTCACCTCGTAATTAGATGGTTCAGCACATTAGCAAATCCTGCACACCAATACACAACACAACCGTGTTAGTTTAAGTCTAAAGATCAATACATAATCGTAACTCGATGATTAGATCATTATCCACAATTCTATGTGATTAGTCATCAGTGTCACATTAAGTACATCATTCTCCAACCACCATCAATGAGTTTACTAGAGACATTCCCATGTCATATAGTATGTGACTCACCACCCCTAGCCATTAGATACTAATCAAGGTAGTAAACATCGTGCAAGTTCATAATCGACTAATTAGAGTCCCCATCCGATTAATTTAAGGACCATGAATGTTTAAGATATATTGTTACCAGAGAATCTCATCACATATTCTTAATACTTTAAGAATAAGACTCTCAAATAAGAAATTTATGGATCATTCATATAATAAATTTGAGAGTTTAATGAATGATGATAAACTTGTATTTTATTAATTTATATACAAATATATATCACATATATTAATTACATATGCTAGACGTCATATAAATCTAACATTAGAGCACATTACCGACAATTTGTATCAACCATCGACTCTTTGTATCAATTCACCATTACCGTCGTCGATTACCTCTTTGCCTTCAACCACTATCAACGACTTCGTCCCTTCGCCTTCACCATCGATTGACCATCTAGTTTTTTTGATTGACAAGATCAATAGTCAATTTACCCTCGTTTGCTCCAGCAGTCACATACCATTATCGCCGATGAGTTCGCCATAGCTGTTGGCCTTTTGAGCTTTACCTACCCGGATTTGCTCGGATTCGACAGATCCCGACCCAAATCCACCCATATTTAATCGCATATTTGTTCAGCCTAAATTTGAGAGATCCAAATCTACCTTGCTCAAACTTGTGGTCTAAAACCACTATCCTAGTCTGTTTTCTATTGGGCCTTCTTTATCAATCTTTTGACATTATTTGATGTTATTTGATATTGGCAATGACAACTTTGAAATATGATATTTCATTGTTGAACTGGAATATTAGATTTTTAGGTAAAGATGAGAGTAAATTTGGCACATATGGATTCAGTTGATGTGAGTATTCTTGATTTAAATGAGTAAAAGTAAATTGGTGAAGGTGGAGTTATTAAGCTTAGTAAAAGTATGCTGAGGTAAATCCTGTTGTTTATACTTTAAGTATGATTGAAGATATCGATTACAATGATCATTGTGTGGTATTCCCTATTGTGTGGATTTTGTTAGTATTCATTATAGAGATTAATCATTCGTAATTTTGTTAGAAGAAAGAATTATAATAATTCTATATTAAAATTTTTTGTCCAAGAGGAGATTATGATAATTGTAACTCAAAATTTAAATTTATTTGTAATTAAGACTTTTAATTTGATTGTGATCAGGATGGCAAATTTGATTTTGATTGGGATACATCTACAAGTGAAAATTTATCTTTTTTGTGGCTCATATTCTAATTAGAATATAAATTTGTTTAATTCTTTTTTTATGTACATCTATAGATGAGTAGTAGATTTAAAAATAGATTTCTAATAGTCTGGAATCAGAAGTAGCTATATCACTATTGTAGTAGCAAAATCATCCATTACAAGAAAAATAGTTTTTAATGATGAAATTTAGTGATGGAATTATTCCATCGCTAATTAGCGACGGATATTTCATTGCTAATATTTTTAAATATTTTTTTAATTTAGCTACGGAATTAGCGACGAAAATCCCGTCACTAAAAAAGAAAAAAATAAATTAAAAATTTAAATTTTAGTGACAGAATAAATATGTCGCTAAAAAAGGGAAAAGATTAAATAAAAAATTTAAAATTTAGCGATAGAGTTATACTTGTCGCTAAAAGAAAAAAAATTAAATTCAAAATTTAGCAACGTATTTATCGATAAAAATTAAATTCAAAATTTAAAATTTAGCGACGGAACAAATCTGTCACTAAAAAAGAAAAAATAAATAAATTCAAAATTTAGCGACGGGGTTATGCTCGTTGATAAAAAAGAAAGAAATTAAATAAAAAATTTAAAATTTAACAATGAGTTATACTTGTCACTAAAAAAGAAAAAAAATTCAAAATTTAGTGATGGGATTATACCCGTTGCTAAAAAATAAAAAAAATTAAATACAAAAATTCAAAATTTAGCTACGGGTTATACTCGTCTATAAAAAAGAAAAAAAAATTAAATAAAAAGTTTAAAATTTAGCGACGGGATTATACCCATCTCTAAAAAAGAAAACAAATTAATAAATATTAAAATTAGTAATGAAATAAAATTTATAAACTTCTATTTGAATTAGTAATGAAATAAAATTAATAAATATTAAAATTAAAATTAAAATTTGTTTTCCTCTACTAACATTGATATTAAAATTAATATTCATTAAATAAATTTGAAAATTTTCGGAGTACAAATATAATTCTGGAAAGTTCAGAAGAAAATACTAAAAATATAATTTATGCACTTTAATAGGACGCTTCTAGATTTGCTAGCTCGAGCGCGCGCATATAGGTGTTTGGTCCTTGGAGGTTGGGGGTTCGATTCCAAGGTGTAACGCTTCGAATTATTGCTGGGATAATAATCCCAACACTGCTAAGTGGCTAGTAGAGGCATGCCCACGCGACGTGCCCATGAAGGGGAGTGCGGGCACATGTGGGGGGCAAAAGCATGCTGATTTTACTAGCATGTGCTAAATTTAGCGACATAATTGTTTTCGTCACTAATTAGTGATGGAAATTCTGTCGCTGAATTCAATGACGGAATTTTGACCCATTACTGAATTAGCGACGGGGGTTATTGTTAGGTTTGTATAGCAATGACACTAATACTCAAGAGGAGGTGAATTGGGTTGTTTTAAAAAAAAATTGATTGAACTTGATAATCCTTTTTATGAAAAAAGAGATTTTAGTGCAAGTGAGGATTATTAAAATGCATGGAACATTAAATAAGGGAAATAGCACAAACAAAAGAGATACAACAATATATAGTGGTTCAGCTTAAACAAACCCTAATCTACTACTTTAGCTCTTCACTAAGAATTTTTCAATCAATCCACTAAAAAATTTCTATCTCTCCGGATAGACCTTCTAGCAACAAGCTAGGAATGTACAACCTCTTGCTTAAACAAACAAGCCTTCTAGAACCAAACTAGGTATTACAACATTTTACTTAAACAAGCAAGGCCTCTAGCAATCTTACTAATGGGTGTCGAATCTAACAAATAATAAATTCTTGCTCTTAAAAATATAAATTGTGATAGTGATGAGCAAGGTCCTATCCACAAGGATTGGTTAGATTTATTTCTTTGAAAAATTAAAATAAATAAATAAAAACAATTGGGAGTTTTAAAATTTGGAATTTGAACAATTTAAAATAAAACAAATACAAGGATATAAATTAACAAAAAATCAGTTTAAGCAAGTATCCAGTCCAAGGTATAATCTTAGAATTGATTAGAGAAATTGATCATTGATGCAAAAATAAAATCTTCCATTCTTTCACTAAATTGGTTACGGTTATTAACAAGCTCTAATAACCTATCCCTCTTTACTTTGTTGATAATCAAGACAAGCTCATTAATTATTTCCCTTGTTAATAAACAACCCTAAACAAGCTCTTAAGGTTTAATTTATCAACAACTTTAATTACTAGAAAGACGACCAATTCTAACCAATGAATACACAAGCTCGATTCATTTAAGTTGGATTATATATCTCCTTAACATAAATTAAAGACTTATCCGTAATCAATTATGTTAATTGCCACCAATATTAGAATATCTAAACAATTACGGATTTAGATTTCTAATTGACGATATATTGATATGACAATTATACAACGGACCCTTTATATTAATTAATCGAAACAATAATTTTAACAAATATAGAAGATATATAAATAGAGAAAGAATAAAAGAATAATGAAAATCAATTTGATCTCAGAATTCCTGCATAATCAAAATTTCGATTATTCTTGTACTAGAATACGAGTTTAGCAATCCATTAAAAGTAAAAGAAAATACCTAAAGAAAAGAGAAAAAGAGACGTCTGAGGAAGAAGAGAACGAGCGCCCCTATATCGTCCGTTCTTCCCTACGTGCGACGGCTCTTCTCCAATTCCCCAATTGGGCGCTCCCGTGTGTTCTTCTTAATTTCGCCGCCTCTGTGTTCTCCTCCCCTTGCCCCCAATATACATAATATATTATTAATATATATTCACAGTGCCCTAGCCTTCTCCAAATTGAATATGAGCCCCACTTCAATTGGTTATGCAATTCGGCACTTCCTGGGCCTTCAAATGCCGCTCAATCTCCAATTAGCCTTTATTATTTAATGTTATATGGCATGGCCTTTTATATAATAATATATAAATGCATGCACATGCCACCCTCCAATTTCCTTTAATTTCACCTCCAAAGCTGGACTTCATGGCTTCATTGATTGCATTCCTACAAAAAGAATATATAAAAAATTCAAATAAGAAAAATAACAAAAGAAAAATTAAATAAAATATGTATAATAACAAGAATGAAATTTATTTTTTTTTATTTTTAAACATAATTTATTAAACTTTGTCATTAATGTCTTATATATAAAATATTATTATAAACAAGCACTATAAGACCTTAAACATGCTAAATAAACTAAATGTTAAGAGAATAAAATTATAAAATTATGAGTTTATCACTTACTAGGAAAACCAAGAATAATAAAAGGAAAGGATCTGAGAGTAGACACTTTTAGTTATAAGATCTCTCAATATAAATACAAGCCTTGAACAAGATAATACAAATGATAATCAAAGCCTTTAGAGAGAAAAATGTTGCACAAATGAAATAATTAGGCTCTTGAAAGAATGAACACTTGAAAGCTTAAAATCAATTTTCTTAGTTAATTGAATTATCCATTTGACTTGTATTTATAGTGCCTTGATAGCCTATTCACGAATCTTGTCGTTGGTTGTGGAAAAGCCACTTTGAGAGAGTGGATGAACTACCTGTTACATGTTGTCTGCGACAAATTGGTCGACAACTTCATCTGACCGGTCGATAGGTTAATAATACCGGTCGACAGGTCGTGATGTAGAGGCGGTCAACAGCAAACAACTGAGAGCATGTCGAGCAACCCGTTGACAAGTACATATAACCGGTTGACAGGTAGGAACAAACGATCGACAGGTTTAGAAAAAATATTAGATTTGCTTGATTATACAATTCATAGCATGTATACATAAGAACATATTTACATTTCTTTAAATAAATGTTAAATAAGAAAGTACCCTCCATTTGAAGTTAATAAAAATATTTAAAAATCAAAATCCATAACAATAAGAAAATAGAATTTTGATTTTAGTACAAATTCAAGATTTAACAATTTTACCACTCACAAAATACATACTTTTTATTTTTTTTTAAAATTCATTAAAAATCATTTTAACAACAATGAATATTAGTTATCAAAATACCGGGAGATAATTTTTCAAAATGAAAACATTTTCTTATATGTTTTGTTATAATGTACTAATCTTCCAAACTTAGAGAAAAATATAGATCATTCGGTTTTCATTTTCACATAGGTACTAGAAATTGATTTTTTTTGTTGAAAACCTTAAACTTGACTCATGAGTTGGGGATCAAAACCAAATGTTATTTTTCATCATCAAAACTAACCACAAATATAAAACATCAGTTATACCTGTCGCTAATCAGCGACGAGTATAACCCCCATCGCTAATTCCGTTGCTAAAAAAAATTATAACCCCGTTGCTAAATTTCAACGATGCCCTTTTTAGTGATAGTAAAGGTACCAGTCACAAAAATCCATCGCTAAAAAATTTAGCGACGGATTTTGATGTTCTAGTGACGGAATTTTTCGTCATTAAAACATTGATTTTTTGTAGTGATCTTAGTGATATTTTGTTTTTTTTGCCCGTAATTTTTTTCCCAAGTTAGGTTTTTCATGTAAATCCTTTGTGTTCATTTGTGCGGTTGATGGTTTGATCAGATTTTGTTTTTTTATCAGGCTTCCCTTTGGATTTTGTGGGTGCATTCATACCAGCTTAAGGGGAAATGTTTTTGGCTTCTCCATACTCTTTACTTGTATCTATGGTATTAGAAAAATCTTTTTTTGTCATGTTGTGTGGTTTAAAGACATTTCCAGTGGAAAATTGGAAACGGTCAATGGGTTTTTCTATGGCATGATAATTGACATTCATTTTGTATTCTGGCGAACCGATTTTCATGTCAATTTCTTTGGCAAGTGGCGACATCTTCTAAAGCCCTTGTGTTTGTGATAATTGATAATGGGACTTGGAGGTGGTCACCTATGATCAATGCCTCCTTAGATGCAATCTGAGATTCCATTCCCTTGCTTATGGTGGATCAGCCTGATCGCATTCAGTGGCTTCCAGCAAAGAATGGCATCTTTTCTATCAAGAAGGCTTTTAAGGCCTTGTCTCCTTTGAGGGATAGGGCGCCTTGGTGTGATCTTGTCTGGAATAGCTCGGGGATCCTAGTGTTTATATTAGTTCTTTGGTTTGCTATCAAGGAGCTATTGTCAACTATTGATCGCCTCAATATTTATCTTTCCCAAATCGGTGTTTATTTTGTTATGCGGCTACAAAAAGGCATGGTCACCTATTTCTTGGGTGCCCTTATTCAAAGTGAATCGTCTTCTTGTCCTCTTCCAGAGATAGGTTAAATTCTGTTGGCTTGGGCACCGTTGAGATCAAGAGATGTGCTGGGCCTCTAGAAGATAGAGTGGCAAGCATCCGTGGTAGGTGAGAAACTAACTCGTGCTTCAAAGAATGGCCTATTACATGTGGCATGAAAGTAACAACCATTATTTCCATAGTTAAAAACATTTGACAAATTAGTTAGCTCATCTGACCCAGAACACTGTTTGGATGCGTCTTTTTACTTCTTAGTTTTCTCAATCTAGGGGTTAGGCTTGATCGACATATGGCACCTTCTCCCAAGTTGTCTTATATAGTTTGTACCTTTTCAAGGGCCTCTGCCTTTAGAGTCCATGTGTCAAGGCCCGCACTCGGATTTTCCCGCTAGCACAGGAAATCCGAGAGAAGGTTCATTCAAGATGGATATAGATACTCAAATTTTCAAGAAATTTCTTTTTCGAATTTTCTCACTAACAATAGGAGCCAGAATAAATTACATATCATTCAATACATCATCATATTGGGCTTACCGCCCATACATTATGAATAAAAGGACACTGAGGCTTTTAAAAATATATACAATAAGCCCTCTATTTCTTGCCCTCAACATATACCCACGAATCTTTGAGGCTGGGACATCTCTGTACACATCTAACCAAAACTTGCTCCAAAAATAACTATCTTCCATTACTTGGAATGACAAAAGAAACAACGTGAGCCACAAGGCTCAGCAAGCATATAGCAAAGGAAGTAACCATAGCACGATACATGAAGGCATGAATACTTTAGAGCCAAAGAAAGACCATTACTCGACATCTAAATAGCCATTGGGTTCATGCCTTCTAAACTGGACAACAACATCCTCAAAAAAAAAAAAAAAAAAATACTTCATTTTGGTTCATCAACCCATATGCCCAAGCGAGCCATAACGCTCGACAAATATATATATATATATATATATATACACGAAGACAAGAAAGAAGGGATGGATAACAACATGGAGTACACCCGACTCCCCAATATCATTTGAACCCATCCTTCAATTCTCATTAATAAAACCATTTCATAGGCAAACATATATTTCAACAAAGGGAGAAATAAAGTTAAGGCATGGATAATTCAAAGTGGAAAAAACCTTACTCCCCAAGTACGAGTAGCATTTTTCATTTAGTTCCCATCAATAAAATTACCCCCATACCATTATGCATTTTATGCATCAATTCATCTCTCATGAACATATAAGTCTTCATGCACCATATTGGCTCACATAGCCATCCATATACATGGATCACATTGGCTCTCAAGCCCTTTATTCACATTAGCTCTCAAGGCCATCCATATACATGGATCACATTAGCTCTCAAGCCATTTATTCACATGCATGAATGCATACATATATACACAAAATCAATTTGCCATTCATTGGCTTGAGCATCGCCTACTGGGTTTATGGCCACCTCACCCACGTCAGACGCTCTTTTAGGATATCCTTTTCATTTCCCATTTGGGGAACATAGCCGCCGCGCCAAAATAATAGCAATAGGAAGCAAATCATAATGCCATGCAATGTTCATGAGATCTCACATAAATATAACACACATGCTCCATTATAGAAATGTACACATCATGAACATCATGCACTTTTAAACATGCCAATAACATATTCACTCATGAGCCCATGCATGCATATAGGCATATCTTCAATCACATCCTTACATGACCATTTCATTTTATTTAAGGGCAATATTTCATCTAGAGTTATCAAGACATCCCCATGAGACTCCATGGACATACCCACCAAGGATATTTCTTAACAATCTCCCAATTGATTATTATTATACCTCCTCATGCAAGTCAATTGTATTTTTATCTTATGAATCCCATGAATTTACATGTATATATCTTCAAACACATCTTATCATTATTATTATTATTACCTCATCCAAGTCAATTATATTCTCATCTTATGAATCTCATGCACTTAAAAACATGGGAAGCACATGGGATCTCATCTTATATCTTCAAACACATCTTATCACTTTAGAGGCTTGAGGGATATCAAGGAAGCATTTAAAAACAATTTACTTTGACACATCCACTTAAGTTGGGTTAAGAAAAGATTTAATCAGCTCAAATCATATCCAAAATATATGATATTATATATCAAATCGAATCCCTCGAAGTCTAGTTTATGATGGTTCAAACGGATTGCAAATCTGAATTCTGCGTCAAACGATATGGCCGAAAAAGCGAAGCATGCACGGAGCAGTCAAAGCTGCGGCCGAGTCGACTCGGCAGAAATCCGAGTCGACTTGGCTCGAGTTGACTCGCCCAAAACCGAGTCGACTCGGCCCGAGTCGACTTGACCACCTGGGCGAGTCGACTTGGCCGAGAACGCCCAAAAAGGGCCTGGAAAGCCTCTAAAAAACCTCAAAATGCCAATAAACACTCTAAAACAAACCCAAAACAATCCCCACTAGTATCCTAACCCACAAATGCCATTCCTTAAATAAAAAATGGGGTGAACAAGCCCCATGGAGACTAACACAAAGACCCAACACAAGTTTTAAAATAACAAATGGTTAAGAGAAAATATATTTCCAATACCAAAAATACTTTTAACCATGAGAAGGTAAAGAGCCATGAGGCATTTTGACATCCCAATAAACGAAAATGATAAACTTGCACACATAAGAGAACAAGAGTACAAGGAGAACTTGCCTTGATGATGGAATCCCAAGGAGAAGAAGAGCACCCAACTTGGACCTCTCCACTTGGAGCTTCAATGGCAACAAAAATGGAAGAATAAAAATGAGAATAGAAGAAGAAGGAGGAAGAAGATGAAAATGGAAGAAGAATCCGTCGGGGGAGAAGAAAAATGAAGAAGGAGCATGAAGCCAACCACTCTCCCCACAAGAATTACCAAATCACCCTCAAATGCACACACAAAACTCAAAATATCTCATGCCCCTAATGGACATTTTACATCATTCTTATTTCTTTCTCAATTTCTTTATCAACCAATTTTGCAAATCTTCATTTTACCCTCACCTTTTTCAATAAAGCAGGGACCATTTGGTCACTTTGCATTTTTCATTTTCTTTCTTCTTTTCTTTTAATTCACAAAATACAAATATATATATATATAATTCCATTTATTTAATTTACTCCCTCATTATTATGCACATGGGCCTAAGCCCCATTTTAAAAAAATCCATTCATATAAATACATGGGCCCAAGCCCAACTCATTGGCCCAATTACATATAATGGCCATTTCCATTAGCCCACTCAAAGGGCCTCAACATATCCTTAAGCCCAATGGGCTTCACAACATTACAACCATTAAAATATACAAAATCTCCTCTTGGCTCAACCCAAGTTTCCAAGGCCCAATCCATTAATCTAAACACATCACATGTGCCATTCTATTTTAATTTAAAACACAAATTTTCACCAATGGGCTCAAGCCCAACCCATCCACTAAATACACAACACATTACTACATGGGTTAGGCCCAAACAAGCAACCCAAACCCAATTAGACACACCCACACCTGGACTTTTCAAATCTCCCGTTGACTTTTCAACTTTATTTTTCTTTAATCTTTTCACATAATTTTCATAAATTAACATTTCATAAATTTGCATTTTTATAAACGCATAAAATATTTTAGCCCATTTAATTTGGAAAATGCCCGAAACACATCACACATAATAAAACCACATTTCTCATAAAATCCTAGACCCATTAACGGGTCGTTACACCATGTGCTCTCTATTTAATTTGTATTGTTAGTTTTTCCTGTACTTTTGTTTCCTGCTTGAGGTTTGCCATATTATGCTCGTGTACAATTTCTCTTTTTTGTGTTATAAATTTCTAAATTATAAAAAAAAAATAAAAGTTTGTTGTAACCTCTTTAATTATATAGTAGACCTATTAATGAATTCTTGATCCTGTGATTTTTCTTGTTTGATTAGATTATGAGGGTTCTCCGGGTAAAAGAAAAAGATATATTTGGTGATTGTTGACTTTCCTGAAAGTAATTTAAAATTGTACATTTATGACAGGTTGAAGTACCAATCAAATTTAATTGAACAATGGATAAATAAATTAATTATAATATGTTTGAGGCAACTACTTGATGAGTTTGACCGTTGAATAAGAGAAGGTTTTCTTATACTAATTTATTTATTTACTAGGGAATGCCCGTGCTAAAGGCATGATATAAATAATATTAAGATTAAAATACAGTTATAATTTATACATATTATTTTAAAATGCTCTGCAAAACTCAAATAAGAAACAAATATATAAGATTTATAATGTTCACCAATATTACAAATCAAAATATAAAAGCAAGTGAAGTAATTGTATCCTTATTAACGTTTTATAATAAAAAGAACTTAGCCTATTTGTACGGAGCATAATAGCACTTATATAAGGTATAACACTACATTCCAAGCATTTGCCATGTTTCCATAGCACTGCTTCCTCATTTTTAGCAATGCACATTTCGAAATCACGTAACTGGAAGAGAAGAAAAACAAAAAATTCAGATATAACGACATTAGTTCTAGTTCTCTTATTTGAGGCTAACTGGTACTTAATGGCCTGCTGCTTTTGTTAGTTAGTTTTCTACTGAACCCCCCTCTCCCTCTCTCCATACATAAACATCTGTCCACATAGTGGCTTGCACATAAAAGGTTTTCATTTATCCTTCTTCATTATTGAATGAACAATAAATTACATTAGAAATTGTTGTCCGAGCAAACTAAATGGAATATTAAGAAAGAGCATTGCGTAAAAAGATAGAAAAGAAACTGAAGAAAAGAAGATGATCACTTTCTAGAACTTAGGCAACACCATGAAAAGAGGAAATTAGGTTTTTGAAACTAATTAAAAATGCAGAAGGTTAAGAGACCTGATAATATAAATGTAGTGGGTTGCTCTCATAAACAACATTGTAGTGCTCTAGAGCTTGCTTATAATTTCCAGCCTTGTACATCTGATGTGCAACCCCCAAATGCACATCTTCTTCTGCATCATCAACAACATAATGTCATCTCATCAATGTAGGGCACATCACATACAAAAACCAAAGCTGACAAAAACTAAAAAAAACAAAAAGAAGAAGATTATACAATGCCCACGAAAATTGCAATCCCATTCATAAGGAAACAATCAGTCATTGGGTATTATTTCATTTTTTTTAAATTCAAATACTAAACCTCATCCAGCTAGTAACAAAAAAGAGAGAATAATCTGATCAAACAATTGACATGACCCAACAATAAGCTTGAATCAGAAAATAAAATGAATATGACTTAAAACAGAGTAAATAATGATCAATCATAAACTAAGAAAAAGAAACCCTAGAAAAGGAACCTTGAGAATAATCAAGAGCAGACTCTTACTTATTAAAATTATTAACCAACAGCTTGAGTTGGGAGGAAGAAGAAGAAGACACTAAATCATCAAAACGAAATCTGCACCCATCCATACAATGACACAAAATTCAAGACTATGGACGTTAGATTCTTCTGAACTCCTAAAACAAACTACAAATCTAGAAGATAAAATATAAGCATTAATGACAATTTCACGTATCAAAAATTTAGATCCAATTAGCAGAGAGTTAGATCTGTGTTCATCCATACAAAATTCAAGCCATGTAAACATCGAAATCCTTTGAACTCCTGAAACAACCTATAAGTTAAATTACGCTCCTTTTTAACACCACATATTCTATGCATCAGATTAAGAGCATATTTATTTATTAATTAGAAGGGGCACTGAGTCTTGAAGGTTTGGAGTGAATAATAGATCTTCTTCCTTACCAACACTTGAAAGCTACACATCCTTATCATCATCTAACCCAAACCCAAGTAAGTTAACTTAAAGTTGCAGCCATATTAATGAATGGCAATGGCATGGCATATTGGCATGCCTGTTCCTGTTCTAAATGGGAGTAGTGTAGCTTTCAGGGCATATTCCTTATCAAGGAGAAGCAAATTAAGGCAGTTGTACCCACACAACATGTAATGTAATTACTATATATATAATTAATCACTTGAATGTTAATTGTCATCCTCGGGCATGCAAATAATTAAAGTCTATTCTCAACCCCCATGAGCATGCATGCCAATTTGATTAGGATGTTTGGAGACCCTCTTTTTGAGTAATTAAGTTTATTTACTCAAAAATTAGAACTTGCATGATCAAATTTAAAAAATAAATAAATAAATAATTTGAAAAGTTCCAGGAAGTTTCCTTTTTGGAGATATAATAATACAATTAATTACAACTAAGCAAACAGTATTAGCAACCAAATCTGAGAGGGAGAAAATACAAAAAGACAGCCACAAAAGAAAGAAAAAGAACCATGTATAGTATGGTATGGTACGGTATGGAGACTTAGTCTAATAATTAATTAACAAAAAAAGAGTTTTGGGTCGTCTGTACCTTTCCTTCCGATTTCCACGGTGGCCACCACAGACACTAGGTTCCTCCAGTTGGCAGGGAATCCCATGGAAAATACAAACTACATATATAAAGCACCACTATGATTGATTGTGGTGTTATTATTTTTATTTTCCTGGAAACTTTAACTCTCATTGACCGAAAATAAAATAAAAAACAAGTGGCCTGTATCATAAAAAGAAATCGATGATTGTGGAAGCAACTTGGACATTTACAGAAATCTAGTAAGCGGATAAATATGCATTCCTCATATAATTCCATACCCTAGCAATAGATAGATACCATAAGCTAATCTTCTAGTCCCATTTTTACATGTAATTAAAATTAGCTTACTCAAAAAATCTAGAGTTGACACATGAAATAACAGTCAAATGAAGTTAGTGAATGAACTGAATTCAACCATAATACTCATACTGACAATTATCCTCCACTACGGTGCCGCATTATCATAGAGTCCAAAATCTAAGTTGGTCTAATATTATGAACTTCAAAGTTTTAGGGATTTGGTCCAGCAATGCTTACTTGTAATATGGATCGCAACAAATTCATACGAGAGTGCTTACGAAGATTGGTGTTAATTTCTTAAGATCTTTTACTTGTTCCTACAAAATCCACAAATCGTTATTGAAGAATTCAGAGGAAACTTAGCAAGTGGTAGAAGGCTAAAAGTTAAAGATTGTTGAACTAATTAAAAGATGAAAACATATGCCTATGTATATGCATATCAACCCAAAAAAGATTCATATAATTTTAACTGGTTGTTATCACGATATTCTCATACTAGAATTTAGCCATATTCTCAGCAGGAACATAGAACATTGTCTCACTAGCACGCCACATTCTCCTCCCGAATCCTTGTTCTCATAGAAGGAACCTGTTCCAGGCCAATCACGCTCATGGTTACCGTTGCAAGGGACAAATCATCACTTACCACACAATACATGGGAGATGTTTGCATCCTCCAATTTTTTTTTCTCAAAAAGTTTCAACAGACTTTGCAATCATGTAAGGTACGGTAGAAGCAATAGGCTCAATCTGTGGAGTAAATTGATCCCACTGGGAAATATATCCATTTGCATAACAAATATCTCCAATGTGGAATACTATATTGATGTTCTCCAAGTCTTTACTAAGTTTCTTAGTAGTGTTAAGAGACCTTCGCTGGAAATCATTGTATTCGTCAGAGCCATCAGCCTCATCCTACGCAGTGGAGAAGAAATAGACTTTAAATAACTACAGCCAATTATTTTCCGTGTAACCTATTCTGCGAGATACATACAAAGAAGCCAAAATCCACAAATCGCCATATACCCATTAACCAATATGCGAAAACTATAGCTGAATCGTACATACATGATTGTTTTTCTTTGAACCCTAGAAACATTCTCTTCCAATAAGAGACGTGGATAGACGAAAAAGCACCTAGATTCTTCATATAGAGATAAAAAACAGAGCCAGAAACATAATATATATGCAAAAACTGGAGAAAGGTAAAGATGGAAACTATTGATTTCTGGGCCTTCTGCCTTTTCTCCTCCAACAGAAAGGCACGATAGAGGCAAGCGACGACGATTGGCGAAGGAAGAAGAAGACCGATGGCTGTTGGCAGCGGAACATGGTCACGCTAGAAGTAAACAGTGGTGGTGGCAGAGCACGGTCGCGACCGCCCCAAGCTGTTGCACGACCGCCATCATGGCTGCACCTCACGCGACCGCCTATGTGCAGCCGCTACTGCCATGGCAGACCCCCAGCCGGCCTCCGACACCATTGCCTGCTCGCCACGACCACCACTGGCCACCTCCACCAGCCACTGCTGCTCTATCGTCCATTGGCCGGTCATTGCTGCCCCCTTACTCGCTGCACCGCCACCGTCTTCAGCCGCCTCCACTGCCGCAATCGGCTGCTGCTACTGCTGCCTTAGCCGCCATCGCCAGTCACCAATGCCTCCGCCGTAACTTGTCGCTTCCACTGATTGGCCTCTCTCTCTCGCGATTTCTCTTGGCCACCTGCTCTTTCTTCTCTCTCTCTCTCCCTTCATTTGCTCTATTTTCTTCTCTCGGCCACAATCCAATGCCCAAAGATTTTTAAATTTTGAAGGCCACTGTAGAAGACTTGGCTGTGTGAGTGTGAGTTGGCCAGAGAGGGAAGAGTGTGTGAGTGTGGAGGATGGGATGGTTTTGGGGGGAAAATGTGTTGATCTCAGCCATTGAACTTCTTAAAAACTAATCTCAACCATAAAAAAAATGTCTCCCTCACATTTGTCTATATAGATTTCAAAAACCATCCTCCCTTATTATATAGATGTTTGCTAGTTAAGCTTTACCATGTTTAGAATAAACAAATCATAAAATATCCAAAACAATTGAATTGACATGTAAAGAGGCTACCCGACCACAACCACAGCCATAGCCACAACCTCTGACTTATTCAATCATATTAGCTGAATTCATTTCTTCTCATATATGTTGTTTCATGCATGCTTCTTCTTCTTTTTCTTTTTTCCCCAACTCATTAATCTTTCTCTATAAAAGCCACCCTTCTATTCGGCTGCTTAACAAGCAAGAAAAGCCTCTTCTGTAAATAAGCTTAAACACATAGAGAAAGAGAGAAAGCGAGAGATTATGGAAAATGAAGCCATTGATGTAGAGGCAATGGTATTGCTTGATGCCTAAGTCGAAAGATATATGGAAATAGATGCTAAGCTTTGTAGATGCCATGGCACTCAAGTCTGTGGTGGAGCTCCGACATTGACGCTCCAATCATCCTATCCCAAATCGCCGCTGGCATCGAAGCTCCTTCCCTAGATATCGTTAGCCTGGCGCATCATGAGATTTCTTGTTCAGAAAAAGATTTTCACATCCACTCCTACATCAGTTGGCCGCAGAGAGACCCTCTAAGGGTTTGTTGGAAGGTATTCCTTTTCTTTTCCACAACCATTGTTTGTGTGGGTGTTGTGTGTGAGACAAAATAAATCGGAAAAGCTTTTTTTTCCTGTCATTTTTTTTTTATGAAATATTTGGATACAAGGCCTATTTATAGGCAAAAGCTTAAACAAAAAATAAGTACCATGCATTAAATATTTTATCAAAATTCCAAAAAAGTCCTCTCGATTTTCATGATGCGTTCATAGGCTTCTTTTAGCTTTTTCTTCTTTTAGATATATACATTTTTCCTTAATTTTTGTGCAAGTTTAAACTCCAACATCCCCCCTCCCCTTAAATTTGCATCTTCAAAATCTTGAGGCTTGCTTTGATTAGTCACTCCAAGCTTGTTTAAGAAATTCTTAAATGTTTCAGGATTTAATGGCTTTGTCAAGATATCTGCTACTTTCAATGGTCTTCACATGTACTAGCTCAATCTCTTTTGACTTGACTTGTTCTCGGATATAGTGAAATTGAGTGTCAATATGCTTCGATTGTTCATGATGAATTGAATTTTTTGCTAAAGCAATGGCCAACTTGTTATCCACATATAGTTTTGTTGGATTAGTTTACTCCAATTTCAGCTTCTTCAACAATCTTTGTAACCATACTACATGACAAGCATAGATGCAGTTGCAATATACTCGGCCTTGCATGTCGAAAGTGTGACTATGGATTGCTTCTTCGATGACCATGTTAATGTTGTTCCTCTAAAGTAGAATACATACCCTTTCGTGCTTTTCCAATCATTGAGGCTTTCAGCCCAATCACTATCGTTGTATTCGATTAATTCTAGAATTCCTAATCCATAGAACAAGCCATGTTTCATTGTCCCTTTAATATAATGAAGCACCCTCTTTGCTTCCATTAGGTGTGAGCCCTTTGGCTCCTCTATAAATTGACTTACTAAGCCAACTCCGAATAGAATATCAGACCTTGTGCAAGTTAAATATCTCAAACTGTCAATCAAGCTCTTGTAGTATGTTGGATTCACTGACATTCTTTCTCCTTCTTTATTTAACTTGACTCCACATTTCACTGGGGTATCTACTAGATGACATTCTATTATGTCAAATTTCTCCAAGACCTTTTGAGCATATATTGTTTGAGATACAAATATTCCATTATCGTCTTGTTTTACCTCTAGTCCCAAGAAGTGTGCCATTTATCTCTTAAACTCGTGGATCATGGCCAAATTGTTGCTAGTGAAGACTAAGTTATCCACATATAGGAAAACTAGTAAAGTGTCACCTTTGCGATTTGTCTTCATGTATAGAGCATGTTCATATGGGCACTTTGTGAATCCAGACTGTGTGAAGTAGGCATTAATCCTTGCATTCCATGCTCTTGGTGTTTGCTTCAGCCTATAAAGAGCTTTCCTTAATAGGCATACCTTTCTTCCTTGCCCTTCTTATATGAATCTAAGGGGTTGATTCACATAAACCCCCTCATCAAGATACCCATTTAAGAAGGTTAACTTGACATCCATTTGGGACCAGTTGTAAGATCGCATGATGAAGATGTCGTGTGCTCAAGGGGGAGAGAATGTAATACCCCGAGAACCCAGAGAAGGGTAGTATATATCAAGGATAAGTAAGGAATGAAACAATACCAGTTGGATATCTTTCGGACTGAATGTAGGCAAGGAACTCCCAGGTTAAGCGTACTTGAGCTGGCAAAACTCAAGGATGGGTGACCCTCTAGAAAGTTCGCGTAGGCTTATCAGGGTAAGTTGTTCCGGTCCTTCTTATCGCTCGATACAGGATGTTACACTGCATCTTCCTCTTCCACTTCAACCTTCTTTCCTTTCTCATCAAACCAATTCCAAAATCATTTTTCATCAAATTCGACATCTACTGACCATACAACCGTCTTTGCTATTGGATCGTAGAGTTTGTAGCCTCTCGAATTTTCTCCACATCCAAGGAAGATGCATTTCTAACTCTTGTTTTCAAGCTTCGTTCTCATCTCTTCGGCACTTTGGCATATTCCACATAACCAAAGACGTTTAAATGTTCTACCATTAGCTTTCACAAGCTCCATAGTTCTTCAAGAGTGACATCCCCAATCCTTTTTGAAGGAAATTGATTCAACAAGTAGGTTACATATACCATTGCTTGTCCCCAGAATTCATTTGGCACTTTACTCTCTTTCAACATACATCAAACTATGTTGAGAAAGGTTTGACTATTCTTTTATGATATTCCATTTTGCTGAGGAGTGTAGGGCATAGTATACTGATGCACTATCCCATGTTGTTTATAAAATCTATTGAACTCCTTTGAGGTGTATTCCTTTCCATTGTCTATTCTCAACCTCTTCAAATAGCATTGTGAGAATATACTTGCTACTTCCCAATGAAGTTGGACTAATGGGGCTGCACACATCCAAGTGTACAATTTCTAGCCTCTAAGTTACTTTTCCCGAGCTTCTACTTGGGAAAGATCTTTGTTGTTGTTTTCCCATAATAAAAATCTCGCACACTTTGTTTGGTCGATCAACGTTGGGCAATCCAGTGGCTATATTCTTTTTTTTTTTTTTTTAATCTTTAGGGCTTCGTTGTTTTGATGCCCATGCCTTAAAGGCCACAATGTAGACTTATCTTCTATCCCAGTCTTAAAACACCTTGAGTTGCACACACTTAAGTGTAGAGGAAACATCTTATTCTTCTCCATTTTCGCAAAAGCCACCAAAACTTTGTTTTTGTCTCTCATCTCAAGAGTTGAGTCTTTCATCTGGATTTCATATCCTCTCTCCAATAGTTGTCTCATGCTCAAGATATTGTTCTTCATGTCTAGCACAAAATATACGTTGGAGATGTACTTTTGCTCTCTATTTTTCAATTGCAGCAATATTCTATCTTTTCCTTTCATTGGCCTCTATGTTAAGTCCCCAAATGTGATGTTGTCAGTATATTGCTCTTCCAGATATGTGAGCAAAATGAATTTCAAATTTGTCATACATCTAGTTTGAATGTCGTCCTCTACCTCGACCTCAACCACAATTACGTCCACGCCTTCTTTGGTAGGATGATCCTTCGGCATTATCTTCATTTCCTTGTCCTTTGCCTTGATTTCTGCTGCCTTATCCTCTTTCATGGCATCTATTTCTTTGAGAACTCCCTTGGCTTGATTCACTCTTCTTTTCTTGCATTGTAAGCTTTGTGTGTAATGATTGATCAATAGAGTGGTCTTTTTCCCTTAGTATTTCTTCATATTCTTGGAGTGATCCCAAAAGCTATTCCACCGTCATCTATTCCAAATCTTTTGACTTGTCGATGGTTATTGCAACCATGCATCCTATACTTCGGTATTAGTGACCGCAATATTTTTTCAATTACTCGAATTTCGAGGATATTCACGCCATTCCTTCTCATTTGATGTACAATTCCAATTACGCGTGAGAAATAGTCAGCCATCAACTCCGAATTTCCTTGTTTTAAGGCCTCAAATTGAGATCTTAATATTTGCAGGTGGGTCTTCTTTACCTTATCAACTCCCTCAAAGGATTTTTGAAGTAAATCTCATGCTTCTTTTGAGGTTTTTGCCAAGACAACCAATTCAAACATATTTTCGTCAATGCCTTTATAGATGGTGTATAACGCCTTCTTATCTGTTTTTATTTGATTTTTCAACTCTATCTTCTCTTCTTGTGTTAAAATTGCTTCAGCTTCGGCATCGGCAAATTCTGCGTAGCTATTTTGAATAAGATCTCATACATCAAGTGATCCCAAAAGTGCTTTCATTTGGATATACCAACTATCATAATTTTACTTTGTTAATTTTGGAGTAGGAAATGCGTTTGCGGCCATTTTTTAATTAATTAATTTTTTTCTTCACAAGCTTTTCTTCTTTGAAGGATTTCTTCACGTGGCCCCTTCAATTGCCTTCCAAATACTCTGCCTGCTTTTTCAAATTTCTTCTCTTTTCTTTATAATTTCTTTGCTTCATGCAATTCTATGCGGATGCCTTTTCCAGAACACTTTCTTGCAATTGCTTATCTTTTTCTTCGTTCTTTGTTTTCTTCTGGAACAGCCTCTGCGACTGCTTCTCTTCTTTCGCGTCTTCACCTTTTCACACGGTTCAACAAAACAGCAAGCTTCTCCGGCGACGGCGGACAACAGACTTCCGATCCGCGACTCTTCAGTGGCAATTGTTGCTGCTTCCGGTGGCTTCTGTTTGACGACGTCAGACTCTTCCGGAGCTCTGATGGTCTTCCGAGACTGATGGTCTTCCGGGCTCGACGGGTCTTCTTGAGCTCTGATAGTCTTCCGGGGCATTGATGGTCCTTTCGGGGCGCTGATGGTCTTCTGGGTCTTCCGAAGTTCTGATACCAAATGTTGGGGGTACTCCTTCCCTCTTCCGCAACTACTCTGTGTGTGGGTGTTGTATGTGAAACCAAATAAATGGAAAGAGCTTTCTTTTTTTTTTTTTTTCTGCCCAAAAAAAAAATCTTTGATATATTTGGATACAAGTCCTATTTAGAGGCAAAAGTTTAAACAAAAAATAAGTACGTTGTTAATGATGCAGTGGCTGATCATTTTTCTCTGTCTCAGACTAGGTACCTGTAATGAAGTCGGGGACTTGCTCCCCCGTGATCACTCCGACGATCAAGTCAAAACTTCAGGCTATAGTAAAGAACTTCAGGAAAAAGAGAGGAAAAAAAAAATTCCCTTACCTGTGCCGATTACCTTCATTTTATCCTCTTGTTAAGGTAAGGATCCCCTTTTCGAATCACTGGGATCCTCTCCCGTCCCTCATCGAACTGTGATCTTAAAGATATGGATTCGATAATCTATTTTCAAAGGGCTTGGAATAGTCACTATCTCCACGATCCTTGGAGCGATGATCACTATAAGAAAAATCAGTTTTAGTGACGGGGATGCTCCCGTCACTAATTTGTGACGAATTTAGTGATGGAAAGCCGTCACTAAAGTGGTTTAGTGACGATTTGAAATTACCGTCACAAAATTGTGATGAGATAGCTATTTCCGTCTCAAATCAGTGACGGGATGGCGTATCCCGTCGCAAAACAGCGACGGGATGTCCTCCCGTCGCATTTCTGTGACGGGACCAAGCTGTCCCGTCGCAGAACTGCGACGGGACTGACGCCCCGTCGCAATCTGCGACGGGGCTGACATGTCTCGTCACAAAACTGCGACGAGACATGTCAGCCCGGTCGCAGATTGCCCTTTAAAATGCTAAACTCCCCCTCTTCCCCACTCCGAACAAGCCCTTCACACCATTTCACCCCCTCTCTCTCACTCTCTCAGTTTTCTCTCCTTTGTTCTTCTTATTTGCGGTTATCTTCAGTGCTCATCAGTGAAAGTAATTATTTTGTGTTTTTTAGTTTGTTTTAGTTTTAATTATTTTATGTTAATTTAGTTGTAGTTATTTTGTGTTAGTTTAGTTAATAGTATAATTTATTTGTGTTAGTTTAGTTGTAGTTATTTTATTTTTGTGTTAGTTTAGTAGTTTATTTTATATTAGTTGTTGAGTTTAATGATTATTTTATATTAATTAGTTTAGTTTTAGTTTAATTGTTTATATTATTTGTAATGCTTAGAAATTAAAATGTAAAGTTTATTAATTGTTTATAAATTAATTCTTTAGTTATTTTGATATGTAATAATTGGACTAGGAACCCGTGCAACTCTAAGCATACACATATAAATAATGTTTATTTTTTATTTTTTATTTTAGATATATTTTTAATGAAAAATACTGTAATTTTAAATAAAATATGTAAAAAATTATATACTAAAAATAAACTTACTATTTAAGAAAGCATATATTTTATTGTCATAAGAAAATATTTAAGTGTACACATTAAAAAATTAAAAAAATTCTATTAAAAATATAAAAAAAATTCTATTTAAAATATAAAAAATAATAAATAATAAATAAAATTTTAATTAAAAATTTTAAAACTAACATATGAAATAAACTAGATAGTTACTTTAAAAATTAAAAAGGTATAGATTAAGATTATTATTTAAAATAAAACACTAAAAATTAAAAATAACATGAGAAATTAATTAGATAAATATTTAAATTAAAATATATAAGGAATGCAATCTTAAAAATAAAATACAATAAAAAAGTAAACACTAAAAATACACTAACGAATTTTAATATTTTTTTTAAAATTAAACACTAAAAATACAAAATAAAATTTTACCGTGAAAAATGTATTAGATTTTATAACAATAAATTTAACCATAATATTTTTAATAACTCAATGAAAATAAAATAAAAAATGTAACAAATCAAAATTTGAATAATTGTTTAAGTAGTAAAGGAAATAAAAGTTTAAATTGCGTTAGTTTAGTTTAATAGTTAATTTATTTTTGTGTTTAGTATGTATGTTGAATTTAATGATTATTTTATTTTAATTAGTTTAGTTCTATTTTAATTGTTTATATTATTTTTAATGTTTAGAAATTAAAATGTGAACTTTATTAATTGTTTATAAATTATTTCTTTAGTTATTTTGTTATGTAATTGTATTAATAACGTTTATTTTTTTGTTTTTAATTTAAAAAATATTTTTAATTTAAAATACTGTAATTTTAAATAAAATACGTAAAAAATAAAATACTAAAAGTAAATAGAATATTTATGAAAACATATATTTTGTTGCCATAAGATTAAATATAGACATTAAAAATTAAAAAATTTCTGTTTAAAACATTAAAATAATAAATAAAATTAAAATTAGAATATTTAAAATAATGTAAGAAATAAATTAGATAATTATTTTAAAAATTAAAATAGAATTTAAAAAGGTATAAATTTTAATTTTTTTATTTAAAATAAAACACTAAAAATTAAAAATTACATGAGAAATAAATTAGATAAATATTTAAATTCAAATATATAAGAAATACAATATTAAAAATAAAATACTATTAATGAGTAATATAATTTATTGTTATAAAATAAAATAAGTACACTAATGGATTTTAATATTTTTATTTAAAATTTCAACGTGAGACATTTATAACTAACTTAGAAAATATATTAGATACACTATTTTAACTATATTGTTCTTAATTACTCAATCAAAATAAAATAAAAAATGTAACAAATAAAAAATTTAATAATTATTTAAGTATTAAAGGAAATACAAATTTAAATAAGTATTTAAGAAAAATTCAATTCAAACATGTAGAGTTAAGTAAAGATATTAAAAATTATCTTAATTATTTATTATCTGAATTTATTAAAAAGATACAAAATTTATCTCAATAAATTATTTATTATTATATTTATTTTTTGTTCATATTTATCAGTTACCTATGACAATCTAGAATGATGAAATATAATTTGGTTAGTTTTCAGGATAAAATATCTATTAGGAACTAGCTCGTGCTTGTTATACAATTTTCAATTGAAAATGGAAGCTCCGTTGCATCGTCGATGGATTGATAATAGGTGTATGCCAAGAAGGGGTGGGATCACTCCTGAATTTTATACTGGTGTTGATGAGTTTATTCTACTTGCATCTTCATAAGAAAGTTCATAAGACTAGGAGTGTTGAAATGTCCTTGTATGAAATGTGAGTGTTTGAAGTTTAAACTAGTTAATGAGGTGAAAAGGGGATCTTTGTAATGTTTATTTTTACTTTTAATGTTTATTTCAATTTCTGCCTTACTTTATTTTCTAGTATCTGTTGTAAAAAAAAACCCATAAAAAACCTTGTTGCCAATTTGTCCAAATGCGTGTGCGTGTGTGTGACATTCTTTTTCTTTTGCCATAAATAAATCTCTCAGTGGACGACCTGGATTCATCCAGAAAATATAAATTTAAATTTGGACTACAACTGCACTCGTACACTGGCGAGTATAAACCTCTCACTAAAATAAAAAAAATATAAAAATTTTATTATGATTTATTTTTATTGTGTTTTAATTGCAGGGTGAGAGTGCAGTCAAATTTTGGCGCCGTTGCCGGGGAGACTAAGCCAAAAACAAAAAGAACAAAAAATAAAAAAATAAATAAATAAAATAAAAGAATAAGCATCTCCTAATAAAATCGGTAACTCTGTTTCTCTTTTACTTTATTTTTGTTTGTGCATTGTATATGAGACTGAGATCAGGTAGAATTCTTAAACAGCATTTTCATATCATTTTGATTCTTTACCTGCAATTTGATTGTCAACTTTACACTCATGTCTCAATACTACTACAATCTGTCTGCACAAGATATTTATCATGATGAAAATAATCATTTTGAATCCGATTTGTCTAAACCTCTTAAGGATTATCTATACCCTCCTAGGAAAACCACTTTTAATTTGCAACCAGACACTATCCATTTGTTACCCACTTACCATGAAATTGAGGTTTGGTGTGTTGTGTGTGAAACTTCAACTCATTCGACGGATGACTACCCTATAATACCTGCTTTTAAGGAGGTATTGTATGGTCAATCTAATTACACACACACACACAACTATGAGGGAATGTATTACCAGAACCATGAGAAAAACTACCATTCGGACTTTGATGCATATCACCTTAATTCACACTTTCATCCAAATTTCTCATGGGAAAATGATTTTGTAGCCCAACCACATGAGCACTTCCTTTCCCAGCCTCAATCATTTCAAACGAATGAAGGGTCTACATTTGATGCATATCAACCCCCTCATGGGAGTTCATTAGAAGATACCTTCAATCTATTTATGCAAGGCCAAATGGAAATTTTTACACAAATGTCCAAATGTCAAGAACATACCATTAGAGTTACAAAGGACATTAGGAACCAATTGACACAGCTAACACAGACTTTGAGCATGTCAGAGCCTGTCCATCCCAACTCACTCCAAATCCCATTAATAAAACCCATCATCAAAAGTGAAAGTCAGGAGCAGGACATAGGAGTGACTGTCTTAAAGAATGGAGAAATAATTGAGAAACTTAATGCCCCTAGGATAGTACACCCTTTGGTGAAAGAAGAGAGAGTGGTTGATCATAGTGAGGTAGATGTCAATGAAGCCTTGGAGGAAGAAAAAGACCAAAATGATGTGAGAAAAGAAAAAACCTGGGAGGAAGAAGAGGATAAAATTCGAGAGCCAAAATGTGAAGATGTCATAAGTTTATCCACATTTAAGCCTAAATTTCTATCTTTTAGGCTAGTCGATATTATTGGGGATCAAATTAAACTAAACATGTGTAAGGTGTTTATGCAAATTAATGTATCGTACTCTGATGTAATAAAACCAACACCGCCAGATGATATATTTTCAAAATATGTATGTGCATTCATGAGAAAAATCAATTTACATAATTTTGAAAATAACTTTAAAAGTGGTGTAGTGAATGGGAGATATTATACGATTAGGTGGGCAACCACTCATTTGATCCTTAACTGGAAAAAAAAAAAAAAAACTCTAAAAAAAAAGAATAAAATAAAAATATAATAATTTTTTTTTTAAAGAAGTATATATACACATATAATTTGTTTCTTTTCTGCATTACTTAAATAGTGTTTCTCTGTGTGCAGTCTAAATAAAATTCTTGCATACGAGTTCATGCATTGAAGACCGCCAAGTATGCCTATCTTTTATCCTTTTATTGCCAATTGAGGATAATGCGCAATTCAAGTTGAGGGGTAAGGTGTACTTAAGAATTGATTTATTGATGTTTGAAATTGATCCGTTGTGCAAATAATTTTGGTTGACTTGATAATATTGTCTTGTGTGGTATATATGATTTTATAGGGCCCCTAAATAATAATAATAATAATAATAATAATAATAATAATAATAAATTAAAAAATTAAAAAAAATAGAGAGAAGAGGGAGACAGAATTGACGCTGGTAGTAGTCATTTTTCTTGGGCAGTGCAATCACATTACCCTAAAGAAAGAGGCACACTGCCAAATGTTGAAAAAGGAGGCATAGCGTTGAAAAAAAAAGGCACACTGCCAAATGTTGAAAAATGAGACACTAGAGGACGCCAAACCTGACGGTGCAATTATGGCATACCTCGAGCCGTGTGTAGAATAGTGATGCCCATTGCTCTATAAGAGACTCCATATCTGTATGAGGCAAGTCACCCTTCTTGAGCTCAATCTTCTCTCCTTTGTGTTATTCTCCGATCAGGTACTCTCATCCATTTTGTAAAGTTTATAGTTTTTTACTTTCTTCTTAGTATAGTTTTTTTTTTTTTTTTTAAAAAAGAATGGATCTTTATTTCTCAAAAATTCACAAGTATTATCCATCTCTCTCGCAGAATGATTTGAAAAAAATTTATGCTGCTAGGTATGAAAGACTTTGGCTGTTGATGCGTAATAACATCCCTGAAGATATTCATTGGCTGATCGAAGCAAAAGTTCGATTAGCTGGTGAAACTTCACCTAGTTTTAAGCATTTTCCAGGCTTAGGGAACAGTAGTTTTGCGAAGAAAAGAAGAGCGAAAAGAGTGAATGGTTGTTACAAATGTGCTCGATGGACCTGTAACACACGATGCAAATCTGTGGGGTTTACGTCCATAAATCGAGAAGATAAAATTAGTTTCATAAAGGATGGACTGAGTAAGGAGTCTTTGGATGATATCCGATTGACTCTTGAAACGCATCCATGTGGAATAGTGCAAAGAGAACTTCTTGCTTTATGGACCCAGTTCAGAAGTGACCACAAACGTTATAGTCTTGGGAATCTGACTAAAAATGACCCTGTTTGCCAATCTATAAAAAAATTGGATGGGAAGCCTATCCCCACTTCATAGAAAGTGTTTTAGCCGTTTTTGGACGTAAAACCAGAGGAAGATGTGAGCCACAATCACAACTACTTATACATACGCATGATTTTTGTTTGTATTTATTTCTTGTTAAATTGTTGTATAGCTACTTTTGATCGCCAAACTTTTTTCAGGACATACAAAAGGAACAAACATGGAAGGCCAATTAGTTCATCGAATCAATACCATATGCGTACTTTGTGGCTCTCAACTTGGGAGCGATATTTGTTACGCACTTGCAGCGAGCGAACTTGGTAAAAAACTAAGAGAGAAAAAAATTAATTTGGTATATGGAGGGGAAAATCGTGGATTGAATGGTTATGTTTCACAAGCTGTACATCTTGGAAATTCATCTATGGTAGGTGTAATGCCAATCCCTTTAGCTGAACCACATATTTCCGGGATTACACGCGGTCAACTTATAGAAACGACTTCTATGTCTGAGCGCATGGCTTGTAAGATTTATCAATCAGATGCCTTCATTGCTTTACCAGGAGGTTTTGGAACACTTGAAGAAATCTTTTGTATAATCTCCTGGGCCAAGAGTAATCTCCATACCAAACCCATTGGACTTTTAAATGTTAACCATTTTTTCGATGGGTTTACTCTCTTTTCTTGATCAGGCTGTGGACCAACAGTTCATTTCTCGTTCAGCAAGAGAGATTCTTATTTCTGCATCCACCATTGATAAGCTGCTAGAGAAATTACACGCTTATGTTCCACAATACGATCCTCATGAGTCTCGGATAGACTGGTCTAAGGCAATTAGTAACAAGCGCCAAAGGGGTCCGATTAATTTAGATTTATCACTGTGAGAAATGCTCTTTATTAAGATGGCTGAGTAAGGAGTACTTTTTGTACTCTTGAGATGCATCTAGTTATTGTACAACTTCCAGGATTTTTCTTGGTTGTGTTCTTAAAAAAAAAAAAAAAAAAAACTGTAGAATGTTGTTAGCAAAGTCTTTGATAAGATAGCTGAGTAAGGAGTACTTTTTGTACTCTTGAGACGCATTTTTCTTATCTTATGACTTGCATAAAATTTTTATTTTGGTGTGAAAATATAAATATATATATATATAGTGTGCTCATTTGTTGTTTAAGTTTTAGCAGTTCACAGCAAATCTGTGGACTTGTGGAGTTACAGGTATTCCTAACAACCCTAATTTATTACTGCAATTTAAGTTGGGGGGTGTAAGGTCTACTTATGAATTATCTGGTTCATATTTAACTGTGAGTTTGCTATTGCTAGTTTGTAGTCTTGTGTGAATTGATTATCTTTTTCTGCTCTTATTAAAAAAAAAAAATTGTGTTTTAAATAACGCTATTCCTAAAGTTTTGAAGTTATGCACTGATAGCCGGTTAAGTTTGCAATATGAAACATGAATGCATTGATGATTTCTTATTTGAAAACGTATATACATTAGAATAAGTAATTTGCATTCATCAGGGATTCAAAATTTAGAAATTGGTTATCGGTCATAAAGTCAAAGGTAATAGTAATTAGCTGATTAGTACACTGTATGATCTCTCAACAGAAGTAGAGACTATTACCCAAGTGAGTATTTGAGCCTAATAACCTTTAATTTTGAGTGAAATAACACTTACTCTAAATATGCTTTATTGTTTATCTTATCTTTTCAATGGCTTCAAAATATCAATTTACTTTGAATGTCTAGTATGATAGCGGATTAGTTTGACTGATTTCAAACTCTGAATTAGATGACTGAGTAACATCATTTTGTAGAAGCATAATAGAGGGATCAATTTCTTTTATTTTGGGCCTATTAACTTTTTTTTTTCTTTACATTAACCTCACTTGCTATCCCATTTGAGCAATTTGTAGTAAAATGTCTTTCGTTACCCTCGTTTAACCCATAACCATATGAATTTTATCCAACCTGGTGTGATTTTGGGAATTAATCTGTCTTTCTATTTTCATATTTAAAGAGAAAAAAAAAGAAAAAAAAAAGAGAAAAAGAAAAAAAAAGAAAAAAAAGTGAAAAAAGGGGGCAAATTCTCTTAGCTATTCAGCATAACTGTTTCAAATAAATGCTAAAAAAAAAAATCCCAACACACCATTTGCACACTCTACCTTTTCTTTGACAACCCGTATTAACCTTATAGCCCCATTACAACCCAGTCTGGTCCCTTTTGATACTATAAATCATGTGATCTCAGAATTCAAGTTTGGAGTAGGGAATCATGTTTAAATTCAGAAGTTACTCATCTAGAGCATTATTCCAATCATGAAGCTATGTCAATTTCCTTGTTCTTTCATGAAAATACGTTCCTTGTATTTGGGATGACACCGAGTTTTGAACTTGTTCTGCATTTTCTCTTATAACGGTGCACCCCCTTGTGTGTACATCTGAGGAATCCTTTTTATTGGAGAGAAAATCCATAGTGAGATTTGAAGTCAAAACTTCGAGGGAGTAAGTCTGTGTGTTGGTTATCCTAATTGCTATTCCTGAGATTGTATGACCTTTAACCGAAAATCTGATTTAGAATGCTAAATTATTTATTCAATTTTATGCATTTCGGTTTTGAATTTGAAATTTTTACATTCATACAGTTATTAAAGCTTGGCATGTGTATAGTCTGATTGCTAAGGGACTAGCAATGTTTAAGTTGGGGGGTATGATTAGTGGTTAATTTTGCAAAAATTTTGTTATAATTATACCTTTCTTTTGATCTTAAAAATGGCTTAAATTAGATATTAATATATATTTTATGGTTATATGCAAGTTTAAATTGAAAGATGAATGAAATGAAGTTCTAAAGTAAATAATAATAATATATAAAATTATATATAATACATATACATCATTATATGCATGCATGTAATATATATATAATATAATCTAATATATATATATATGTGTCATGTGTAATACATATATATAATATATAATTTATTAATAACATTAAATTATTATTTTTTTGTAGCCATGAAGAATTCAACTCCATGAAGAATTCAAGCTCATGAAGAATTCAAGTCCATGAAAAATTAAACCCATGAAGAAATCAAGCCCATGAAGAATTAAGGCCTAATTTGAGCAACCCATGGAAGATATTATTTGGAGAAGGCCCAAGGATTATTTTTAATCCTAATGAAGATTAAAAACCAATTTATAGAAATCTATTTTTATTTTTTTATGTGAGAGCTTTATTAGATGTGTTTTTTAGCTAAAATCCATTTAACTATTAGGTGGATATTATAGCTAAAATCCATTTAACTTTATGAGTGCTTTATTAGGTATGTATTTTAGCTAAAATCCATTTAATATTAGGTGTGTATTATAGCTAAAATCCATTTAACTTTAAGTGTGTGAGTGCCCATTAGATATAATTATGTCTAATTGAATAATTGAAATTGTGTGGTTTGTATTGCATCTTGTGGCATATAAATAGCTCACTCGATTGTATTTGTAAGTGTGATTATTATTCTTGAATCAAAGTTTAGTTGTTTTCTTATAATTCTCTCTTTGAGAATTGTTCTTGTTCTTTCTCATTTTCTTTAGTATTCTCTCTTGTGATCTTACTTATTTCCTTTCTTCTTTTAAATTCTTATGTCATTTATTATCACTTTATTATTCACCGCCTAAATGGCCAGTTAATTTATGCCTTTAAATTTCTGTAATTTTAATTCTTGTCATTTAATTATTCACCGCCTAAATGGCCGGTTAGTTTATGCTTTTAAATTTCTGTAATTTTAATTCTTGTCATTTAAATGTTCACCGCCTAAATGGCCGGTTAGTTTCTACTATTTTAATTCCCTTCATTTAAATTCTGTTATTCAAATTATGTCATTTAAATTCTTGTCAATTAATTTATAAATGGAGATGAGTAGCTAAATCTAATCTTGGGTTAGGGCAAGGACAGTGTCCAACGCCAATGATTCCCAAAGAAAGCTGCGCTTTAAATGAGTAACATTAATTTAAATTTCAGTATGAGTGTGTCTTAATTATTAAGAAATCACTAGGTTTGGATTGGAGCGTAAGCCTAACTTAGAGCTTCCATGCCATGTATGAGAGTTACTAGAACTGGAAACGCTATCATACCCAAACTCGGATGATTAATTTAGTTATTTTGTATATTAATTGTAATTGAATTTATGGTAGTTGCTTAAATTAGAATCCCGCATATCATGTATGGGATTGCTTAAACTAGAACTATCATCATCTCTAATTGCATTTAATAACAAACCCTCATATTTGAAATTAAATTAATGTTGCTAATCTTTTATGCTAAAATTTGGGAATCAACGGGTTGGTACTAAAATTGTCTTAACTCAAGCACTATCTGAATTCATATTTTTACTTTTAATGTTTATTTCAATTTCTGCCTTACTTTATTTTCTAGTATCTGTTGTCAAAAAAAACCCATAAAAATCCTTGTTGCCAATTTGTCCAAATGCGTGTGCGTGTGTGTGACATTCTTTTTCTTTTGCCATAAATAAATCTCTCAGTGGACGACCTGGATTCATCCAGAAAATATAAATTTAAATTTGGACTACAACTGTACTCATACACTGGCGAGTATAAACCTCTCACTAAAATAAAAAAAAAAATTATAAAAGTTTTATTATGATTTATTTTTATTGTGTTTTAATTGCAGGGTGAGAGTGCAGTCAGCCCCCCATACCAAGATTGCAAAGAATCTATGCTTCAACCATACTGCTTCGAACATGAGATGGCACTATGAAAATCGGAGAGAGTTTGGGGTATTATCTCACCCGTTTAACGGTGAAGCATGAAAATATTTTGATCGGACACATCCTGACTTCTCTATTGATCCTAGAAATGTAAGGCTTGGTTTGTGTGCAGATGGGTTCACTCCATATGGTCAATCGGGTCGCTCATACTTTTGTTGGCCAGTAATTGTGACCCCATATAATTTGCCTCTTGGATTATGTTTGAAAGAGAGCTTATGTTTTTAACGGTTATTATTCTAGGTCCTTTAAGTCCCAAAAGTAAGATAGACGTATTTTTACAGCATTTAATTGATGAACTAAAATTGCTTTGGCACGAATGAGTGTTGACTTATGACATATCCACAAAGCAAAATTTTATGATGAAAGCAGCTCTGTTGTGGACCGTCGATGATTTTCTTGCATATGGAATGTTATCTGGTTGGATGACATCAGGTAGATTAGCATGCCCGTATTGTATGGAAAACACAAAAGCTTTTAATCTCAAGTATGGTGGGAAAACATCATTTTTTGATTGTCACCGACAATTTTTGCCAATGGATCACCCTTTTCGAAGGAATTCAACTGCATTTTGAAAAAATAAAGTTGATAATTCTTGTCCATCTCCTCGTTTAAGTGGAGAAAACGTATTTGGTAGAGTATGTAATGTCCTGTCTATCTTAGAACAACAAAATTGTGTTATGATCGGATATGGTGTGCAACACAATTGGACAAAAAGAAGTATTTTTTGGGACTTGCCATATTGGAAAGATAATCTTATCCGACACAACTTAGATGTTATGCACATCGAGAAGAATATTTTTTATAATCTTTTCAATACAATCATGGATGTGAAAGGTAAAACTAAAGATAATAGCAAAGCTAGAATGGACCTGAAAGAATATTGCAGGCGGAAGGAGTTGGAATTAGTAGAACGTGGTGGGGGTAAATATTGGAAACCTAAAGCTTAATATACTTTCACTAGAGAACAAAAGTTAAGTATTTTGAAATAGATAAAAGAACTTAGACTCCCTGACGGGTATGCATCTAGATTGGAAAGATGTGTTGATATGAAGAATGGAAAATTGTTTGGCTTGAAGAGTCATGATTGTCATGTTCTTATGGAACGGTTACTTTCAACGGCATTTTTAGGATTACCAGATCGAATTTGGAGTCTAATAACTGAGTTATGCCAGTTTTTCAAAGAAATATGCTCAACAACGTTAAGAACTGAACATTTGGAAGTTATGGAACAGAACATCCCAATCATTCTATGCAAAATAGAGCGTGTATTTCTGCCTGGATGGTTTAACTCAATGGAACATCTCCCAATACATTTGGTTTATGAAGCAAAGGTCGGAGGGCCAATCCAATACAGATGGATGTATCCATTTGAACGATAATAATAATTTTATATTCATATAATTTATTGATTTTGTCGTATAGTTTATTATGTTTTTTTTCATAAATTAAGATAACTTTAAAATGATTTAGGTTCTTCAATACTTTAGAAGAAAGTTCGGAAAAAGGCTCGCATAAAAGGATCTATCTGTGAGGCATATTTAATTGAGGAGACGGCCACATTTGGTTCATATTATTTTGAATCAAATATTCAATCAAGGAGGACGAGAGCCCCTCGAAATGATGATGGGAGAGAATCTTCTCATTCACAAATTTCTATCTTCAATTATCCGGGTCGTGCGGCTGGTCCAATGAAAAAAAGATGGATGTGAATAAGTTCCAAACAGTAAAGTTGTATGTCTTGCTAAATACGCCAGAAGTCGAACCTTATATTGAGTAAGAACCCAAACTTAATTATATTAATATATTTATGAGTTCATATTAATAATTTTTTCATATTATGTTGATATATATATATATATATATATTTTAATGTTTCAGCATGTACACAAACATGTTACGTGAATTATCGCCAGTAATCAGTGACGAAGAATTAGACAAACAAATCGAGGAGCATTTTTGTGTTTGGTTCCATAATCATGTAAGTTTGTAAAGTTTAAAATATTTCTTAATTTAATATTAATTATGTATACATAAAGTGATGGAAATATTTGGTTAGGTGAATTTGAGTGGTGAAGTTATTGCAAACCTACTAATTCAGAGCATAGGGTAGGGGCCAACTCCCAACGTGAAACATTGGCCAATGTATTTCATCAATGAATACAAATTTCATACTATTGAATGGAGTCAGAGTAGGTCGACAGAAAACTATGGTGTTTACGTGTCTGCGTCAGGAGATGGAGCTTCACATATGAATTATTATGGAAAACTTATAGACATACTTGAGTTAGAATATGCAGGCTTACCAATAAAAAGAGTAATTTTGTTCAAATGTGAATGGTATGATCCAAGTCTACGAGGAACTAAAATTCATGATAAATATGGAATCGTAGACATTCGATCATCAAGAAGATATAGGAAATATGATTCATTCATATTTGTCCAACAAACTGAACAAGTGTATTATGCGCCTTACCCTGATTATTGTTATGAGAAAAATGGTTGGATGGTTGTAATTAAAACAAAGGCACGAGGTACAATAAATGCTCCTGAAGCTAATATGGAAGAGCCTTTTCAAGAGGATGAAATATTGCAATGACCTGTAATTGATGTAAATATTGACCTCGGAGGCACTTTACAAGATGATAATGGGCTAGTAAAGGAAGTTGATGTCTCCAATATCGTTGAGGAAGAAGAAAATGATATGGATGAAGAATCTGTTTCAGAAGAAGATGAGGAATATATATTATTTGATGACAGAGATAGTGATCAGGAAGACATTGATGAATATATAGAAGAAGATGACTGATAGTTTTTTTTTTTTTTTTTTTTTTTGTGCATGCTAATTAATAACCTTTGTATTTTTAAAATATGAATATTAATAATTTGTGTACCTGTACTTTTAGTATGATGACTTTGATGTTAATGTAATTTTTTTTTTCATATATATATAATTGTCGAAATAGATGTCAGAACATTCAACACCTTCGGGTAGGGGAAGAGGTAAAAATAGAACATCCTATAGGACCACACCTTCTCCAGATGCCAATTCTGGTTCGCAATATTCTTCTTCTGACTCCACATCTCTTGTCCAATCCACACAATTCAATCTCCAGTCACCACCCCCACCACCACCCTCACAACTTTTTGCTCCCATGCCTCATTAGTTTCCATATCCTGGAACTACGATGCCATGGGGTTATTATGGTGTTCCACCTACTTTCTACCCACCAGATGTTGTACCACTGAGTGGCCAATATGTTGGGGGAATTTCTCATATGCCAGACAGACATTCCCCATACACATTCATGCCGACACTGCAAAGACTCAATTCATCATCTGCTTTTGCATAACACTCTGAGCCCATTCCAACTGACTCGGTTAGCATCAGCCGAGGAAATGGTCGAAAACACTTATCTTGCGATGAATAGTGTAATCAGTGACTATCGTATTTATTATTTTAAATTTATTACTTGCAATTATATTATACATTCAAATGAATATATATATATATATATATCTTTTGTGTTTGACAGTTTTATCCCTAAGAGTGGCCCACCAAGCAAACTGGGAAAGATTTGGAGGGCACGATACACTGAACCGTGGATTCATTAGGATGAAGTGCCAGAAATAATACGAAGGATGTGGCTTGAAGAATTTAACGTAAGTTAATTTATAATTCTTTATTAATATAAGTTTGTATTTAAATTCTTATACATATATATATATGTTTCTTAACTTAATGTAGAAGACGTATTTCTGGCAACCCGAGAAGAATGATCGCATATGGCTCACATGGAATAAATTTGGTAGACGAGGTTTTAGGAGCCATATGCATCGAATTAGAAACGGGGAAGACGAAGCAATATGGATGGATCCCGACGTGCGTAAGCCACTTGATGCAAAGTGGGCAGAAGAAAGAAACAAAAAAATTGCCACACAAAATAAAAAAAATCGTGCTTCTGAGACCGGTGGGTTGCTCCACACTGGCAGGTCCATTCCATTCTCCTTGACTCGAAGAAGACTGGTAATTACTTATGCTAAGTTATATTTTTTTTAATTTATTTAAATTATAAGTTTAGTTTGATCAGATTTACTATATTATTTATTAATTTCTTATACAGGCAACTGAACTGAATTGTGAGCCCAATGAGTTTGAATTCTTCAGGAGAACCCACACCAGGAAACATAATCAAGAGAAGAAGTGTGGGTCGATGACAGATCTAGGGCCGTCGCTGTAAGTGTGTTTTATAAATTAAATTAAAATTTTTATTTTAAAATAATTTATTAATTCATTTACATGAATGTTTTAATTTTATAGGAAAAATATGAAAGATTGAGTGCAGAGGCATCTTCATCATCCGTAAGTACCGGAGAGTCCTCATCGCCTACAGTTAATGAACACGACATCTTCTATCAAGCTATTAGTGGTCGGAATAGAAAGGGTCGAATATACGGGCTGGGCTCCCAAGCTAATTTATTATATCCATCTACCACCAATCGTTCTAGCCAATCATCTTCAAATATGTCACTAGAGTTTGAACAAATGAGACTTAAAATCACCCAATTAAATGATGAATTGCTTGAATCCCGGGCTGAGAATCGACAATTACAACAGTGGCAAGAACAAGTGACGGCATGGCAGTCAGAAATGAATATAGTAATAAGTAGATTGACAAAACAATCTACTGCAGATGCTGGATCATCGACTGTTCTAAGTGGATCTGACCCGGTAGCTAATCAAGACAAGAATGACAATGATGAAGATGAAAATGATAATAATAATGACGATTGATTGTAGTTGAATATTGTAAACATTGATGATGTAAACGTGGGTAATATTAATATTAATATTAAATTTTAATTTTCTTTTTAATGTTAATTTTTTTTATTTTTAATGTGAATGTGGGTAATATTAATTTTTTTTAATGTTATTCTTAATATTTTATTTAAATTTTTAAAAAATTCTTGTTATTTTAAATTTTTTTATTCTTATAAAAGAAAATATTAATTTTAATTTTAATAAATATTAATTTTTAAAAATATTTTAATATAAATTTTAATTTTATAAATTTAAAAATTAAAAATATATTTTTGAAATTAAAAATATATTAATTTCATAAAAATATATTATTGATTTAAAATATTAATATTAATTTTAATAATTTTTTTCAAAATTATTTTTTTTATTTAAAAATATCTGCGACGGGCTGTTCCATCACAGATTGCTCGTATTAATTTTATTATTTTTAAATAAAATTATTTATTTAAAATTATTTTTTTTATTTAAGAATATTTATGACGGGGGTACTGCCCGTCACAGAGCCTGTTGCAGATTGTTTGTATTAATTTTATTATTTTTAAATAAAATTATTTATTTAATATTATTTTTTTTATTTAAGAATATTTGTGACGAGGGTACTGCCCGTCACAGATCTGTGACGAGAATTGACCCCGTCACAAATGTGTGACGGGGTAGTACTGTCCGTCACAAATCTGTGATGGGGTAATTCCCGTCACAAATCTGTGACGGAATTGCTTTCCCGTCACAGATTTGCGACGGGTTACCCTCACTCCGTCACTAAAATTTTGTCAAGCCCTCTTTTGTGACGGTTCGTTACCCCGTCACTAAACCCGTCACAGAAAAATTTAGTAATGGATTTTATGTTTTTAGTGACAAATTTTTCTGTCGCTAAAATTAATTTTTCTTGTAGTGGATTGACCCCGAGAAATTCGGAGGATCTTTGTTGAACGATAGATTTAGTCGATTTGCTGACACATATCTGCCACATGCCCCTTCTAAGATTAAGTAGGATGATGCTAGTGGCTTGGTTCCCTAATCGTACACGTGTCTCTGTTGTTATTAGCCATATTCTCCGGAGTATTGGAATAATTATAAAGCCGAGGACATTTTCTCTCATCAGATATATTAATTATTTTTATCAAAATTTCAAAAAAGTCCTCTTGCTTTTCATGTTGCCCTCGTGAACTTCTGGTTTCTTCTTCTTCTTCTCCTTCCAAATTCATTTTGCCTTAATTTTTATGCAAGTTTAAACTCCAGCAGGGTTGACCCACTCCTCTGAGTTGTTACTGCGCGATGGTGAGCTGAGCCTGGCGCCAATCGTACAAATGGAGAGTGACCCCAGGGCATTAGCCCCCTGGCAATCAGGGGCGGATGCATGCGTGAGCTGCCTTGGGCATCAGCCCAGGGCAGCTCACAATTAAAAATAGTTTTTTAATATTAAAAATAATAAATTTTACTAATAATTCAGTCAAAAAAAATTTCAGCCCATCCCAAAATTTGTGATGTGTAATTTTATATCTCAAAAAAAAAAATTTAACCTCCCCCTACATAGATTTCGAGATCCACCCCTGCAATGCTTGAACAGGCGTGTGCGGTAAGGTGGGAATGTGTTGGAAAAGGCTCATGGCAAAGAGATATGGGACTATGGCTCCGCCAACCCAGATTTCAGCAAGGTCTTCAACGCTGCAATGGGATGTACATCCAAGGTCACCACTATCGCAATCGTCGCTGCGTACAAAGATGGATTTCATTCCATTGGATATCTAGGAGAAGTGGGCGGTGGGATTGGAACATCCATATCCGAGATCACCAAGGCCCATCCACACATCAAAGCAATCAACTTTGGTTTGCCACGTACCCGTGGTCGCCACAGCACCTGAGTACCCAGGAGTTACCCATATTGGAGGTGACATGTTTGAGTCTGTTCAAATGGCTGATGCAGTTTTCATGAAGGTAATGGAATTAAACTTGGAAATATTTTAACACACAAAACAAAAAAAGTTATTATTAGTTAACTAATTAAGCAATATTCCTGTAATTGACTGTCTAGATGGTTTAATTATGTTCTAATCATGAATTCGTGCAGTGGATCTTGCATGATTGGAGCGACGAAGACTCTGAAGATCTTGAAGAATTGCTGGAAGGCAATCCTAGAGAACTTAGAGGGAAAACTTAGTCAAATCAACAACTTAATAGAAGAAGAAGAATGTTTAAATATTTTATTTGTTTTTTCGTGTGTGAACTTAATAGAAGTTAAATTAAACAAATATAGAATAATTACTAAATTACAATAACATCAAAATTTTACGTAGAAATCCCTCTCAATGCTAAGAGTAAAAATCACGAAATCGGAATTTACCCAAAACTTTCACTATCAAATAAATAACACTACAAGAACTACATTATTTAGCGATGAGACAAAATCTGTCACTAATTAACGGCGAAAATCCGTCGCTAATTTTTTGCAACAGATTTGGATTCAATTTTTTGTTTTTAAATTTTTTTGAATTTAGCAACAGATTTGCTACGGGATATCCGTCACTAAAAAATTGAAAAAATAAAATAAAAAATTTAATATTTAGCAAAGGAAAACATCTGTTGCTAAAAAATTAAAAAAAATAAAATTAAAACAAAAATAAAAACGTTAGCGACGAAAAATGTTCGTCGCTAAAAAATAGAAAATAAAATAAAATAAAAACTAAAAACATTAGTGACGAAAAATATTTGTCACTAAAAAATGGAAAAAATAAAATTAAAAATAAAAACTTTAGCTACGGTAAATGTCCGTTGCTAAGAAAGTAAAAAAATAAAATAAAAACTAAAAACATTAGCGACGAAAAATATCCGTTGCTAAAAAATGAAAAAAATAAAATTAAAAATAAAAACTTTAGCTACGAAAAATGTTCGTAGCTAAAAAAATAAAAAAAATAAAAATTTAAAACTTTAGAAACTGAATAAATCCTTCACAAAAAAAATTGAAAAAAAATAAATTAAAAAATAAAATCTTTAGCGACAACTTGCTAAAAAAATGAAATTAAAATAAAAATAAAAAACATTACCGATAGAATAAATCCTTAGCCAAAAAAGAAAGAAAAATAAACTAAAAAATTTAAACTTTAGTAAAAAAATGTGAAATTCATAAATTTTATAAATTTATATTTTAACAACTAAAAAAATTATATTTTAACAACTAAATTTATAAAACGTGAAATTCATACTTTAATTTAATATTTTAGTAAATAAATTTATATTCTTAACTCAATTTAATTAAATATACTTTTTTTAATTATGACAACTTAAACTTTTCATTATTTTGATTACGAAAATAAAGTGGTTAAATTGAATTAAAAATACTGATATAAAATAAATTTAACTTAAAAATATAAATAAATAAGTGTAATTAAAAAACAAAAAATTCAAATGATTGTTAAAAAAAAACGTAATAGTACGTAAATAAAAATTTATATGTGCCCCATATACGCATATATTTTTTAAAGATATCGATTTTTATTATTGAGTAATATGTTATCCTTTAGCGGATACCCATTTTTTTAATTGAATAATATACAGATAGAATAAAAATAATATCCACGATATTCAAATAATTTAGGAGTTAGCACAGAAACTTAGTAATGTTGCTGAAATTAATCTCCTGCAATTAGAACTGTGATAAGTGAGTATCTTATATATTATTTTTAATTGATTGTTTATTATTGTTATACACAAAAATGCATGTTTTTATTTGATAAATATTGGTTTTATAGTTTTTTCTGTCGAGATTGGCCCACTAAGTGTACAATCAAAGATTTGGAAGAAACAGTACATTGAACCTTAGCTTCATTCGGATGATGTGCTAGAATTAACATGACAGATGTGGCTGAAAAAATTTAGCGTTAGTATAATTGCAATTCTTAATTATAGAAAGTTTTAATTTAAAATTTTATACATATTTATTCTTTTTTAACTTCTTGTAGAATGAGTTCAAGTTGCAACCCGATAAAAATGATTGTATATGGATCACTTGGAATAAATCTGGTCAGAGAAGTTTTAAAAATAATTTGAACAAAATTAGAGGAGGTGCTGATAAGGGTAAGTGGATGGATCTGATAGTGCGGCGGACATAGTTAGTAAAGTGGGATGAAGGCGAATACAAGAAGAAATCATAACAAAACAAAAAAAATAGCGTTTCCGAGACTGGTGGCTTAGTCCACACAGACGGATCCATTCCTTTCATCAAGAGCCAAAGAAATATGGTAATTAATTTTTTTACTTAAATGTAAATTTTATAAACTTATATAGTGGTTTATATTTTATTTTATTTACTTCATACATTTGTCATGTACACAAATGAATTAGATCGCGAGCCCAATGAATTTGACATTTTTAGGAAAACTCACACTCGGAATGATGATCAAGGACAAGAAGTGTGAGTTGATAATAGATCAAAGGTCATCGCGGTAATTGTATTTAATTAACATTACAATTTATTGATTTTTTTTATTAATTAGCAAGTTAATATTTTTATTTATATAGGAGGCATTCGAGAGATTAAGTGTAGAGGCATCTTTAGCAACAGCCGACGGTAACAAGTCGTCATCTCCATCTACAGTCAACGAGTGTCACATCTTTTATCAGGTTGTCTTTGATAAAAACAAGAAGTGGTGTCTAGAGTCTCGGCTCTCAAGTTAGACAGTCTTACCTGGTTGGATTCGATAGTAGCTCCAGTGGTTCATATGGGTTGTCGTCGGAATTAGAACAAATGAGACTAAGGGTCACCCAGATAAATGATGAGTTGTATTTTGCTCTGACCCAGGTGACCGAGGTGTAAAATGAGCTGCATTCCACGCGGACCCAAATGAATGAGGAGCTGCATTCCCCTTTGACTTAGATGACAGAGATACAAAATGAAAATGTATAACTGCATCAATGGCAACAATAGATGATGACATGGCAAGAGCAGATGAATAGATAGATAATGGCGTTACAGCAACCTGGATCATCGATTGAACCTGGACAGAGACACCAGTTTTATAATGAGGAACAAAATGATAATTTTAATGATGATGATTGTAATTGAATATTTATGATTATATTTTATTAATTAATTAATCGATTTGAATTTCATATTTATTTTTTTATTTAATAAATATGTAAATGTTAATTTTTTATTTTTAAATTAATGATTAGTTAAATAAATTTTTTATTTATATTTAATTAATTAAAATAAATTTTTAATTATTATAAAATTTATTTATATATTTAAAATTTTATTTTTAAATAAATATAAAATATAAACAAATTTTTGAATATTTATTAAATATTTTTTTTATATTTGAATTTTTATTGATATAATTTATATTTTTAATAATTTTATTTCGTAATATAAATTATTTTTATTTTTTATTTTATCTTTTTTTAATTTATTTATTTTAAAAATTATTTTTTTTATTTTTTTGTCTTGTATTTAGCGATGGGAAAGGACCCGTTGCTGAATTAGCAATGGACAGCGACAGGTGTCCTACTCGTCGCTGATTTAGCAACAGGCAGCGACGAGTGGCATACCTGTCGTTGAATCAGCAACGATTCAGTGACGGGTATGCCACTCGTCGCTGATTCTGTCACAAAATTTTTTCATTGCTAAATCTGTCACTAAATTTTAACGACGCCATTTTTAGCGACGAAGAACGGCTCGTCACTAAATTTTGTTAGCGACAGATTTTGATGTTTTAGTGATGAAAAATTCCATTGCTAAAATCTTAATTTTTTGTAGTATAATAGAAATACACGAAAGATTTCTTTAGTTATCAATAACTAGAAGCACTTGACAATATGTCTTCAAGAATAAGTACTTTTGAAACCAAACAATTGCATTAAGAAATATGAGAGATCTCACCGAAACCTATTAACAAAAAGTTCCAAAGAAGATCTCTATTGTTCAGATTGTAGAGTTTTGTGTTATGAACATGTTGACCAAATTTCAACCTAATTAGACTAGATATCAAACCCCAAACAACTTCGTGATCAAACTTAAACTTAACCTTTTTTTCTCAATTTATGCACTTATCTGCTTTCCTTTTTTCTTATGTACGACAACCACATTAGAAGGGTTTAAAACCCTTTTATATTTTATATTTTTAGTACAAAAATACTCCTATCTCTTCCATATAAACCTAATTCATATAGACTTTATTTACTTAATTAATGATTAAATAAAAATTAATGGCCATCTCCACAAAGGAGGAAACTCAGCCCAACAAGAACACATAGTAATTCTAGTGGAAGTGGTTCTGAAGCCAGACGGGTGAAAGCATGTTTGACAACACGGGATTTGTGTTCGATATGATAATGCTTGCTCACAGCTGTGGTGGAAAAGAGAAGACCGAGGCTGAATGGAAACGAGTGCTGGAGAAAGGATCCTAGCTTTGCCCTCCAAACTAAATCACTCTCTCTCTCTAATCCCTCCATGTACGGTCCGACTGTATATAAATCTTTGTCAACCCAAACATTCAAGTAACCAAGCAAAAGGAATAATATGAGTATGAGGGCATACATACGTTATCTTATATATAACTATTTTTCTTTTCATTTTATATACACTAGACATGTTGTACGATCTCTCTTCATTCTAATAAAAATATTTTGCACAATAATATTGCAAGAACATTTGTATTGTATCTTTTAATAAAGAGTGTTTCGCATAATGATAATATTGGTTTGATAATTTTAAATTACTGTGTTGGACACTTGTATTGATTGGAGACATGATACAATATATTAATGTACGAATATGATTTTGGAAAACCACAATTTGATGGGGGTTTGAAAAGCCCACAAATATTTCCCTAAACCTCATCAAATTTCCTCTGCAACGACATATAAAATAATATATGTATATTAAATGAACTTAGCTTGCAAGTGAGAATAGCATCCAAAATATTTTTCTATAAAAATTACATATTAATTATTTTAATTAAAATTATTATTTAAGCTCCAAATTCAGGTTTCTGTTTCACAATTGAAAAATAGGCTCCAATTATTGATTATTTTTCTTTTTTTTATTGAATAGTTATTTCTTTCTTCTTTTGTTAAGGTGTTGGCTTATTTCCATTTAAAAAGTTCAATGCTTTGTGGGAGAGTAGGGCTCAGAACCAAAACGAACTGACGTGACAGTGAAGTTGAGAATGGTAACAAAAGGTACTTAAGTAGTTGCAGATCCAGGACCAGAGCTTAATTAGTGATTAATCATATTTCTTATTAAGTAGATAAATCTTATAATTATTCTCAACCATATTCATATATTTGAAAGCACTGCAAAATTAGCTTAAGGGAGAAATTGATTATGGCTATTTATGTATAATTTTAGCAAACTTGAGGGGGGCAATTTTGAAAAAAGTTTCAAATACTCTACCGTATGAGTAATTTTTTCAAACTTGAGGGTCAGGGAAATTGCTTCAACACCCCCTCCCCCAAGCAAATGTGAATAATAAAGGGAAGAGGATTTTATTTTTTAAGTAAAAGGGTACGATCAATTTCATGGGATATTTTTTAGTGTTGTTCAAACTAGTTCTATGTTGAGACATGAAGAACCAAAGATCATTTAAGAGATTGAACAAACATCTTGCTAGGCTGTAGTAACAGGGGGAATAGTGGTCTGACAATCTAGATTGTAAAAATGTGTTGTATTGTTTACTACAGAGGTAGAGTTTATTACAGTGATAGAAATTTGCAAGGAGTTGTTTTTGAGGAAAAGACTTGTGTAAGAGTTTGGCTTTACATAAAAGATATATGTATTGTTTTGTGATTGTCAAAGTGTCATCCATTTTAGTAAGAATTCAACATTTCATGATAGCTCGAAGCATATTTATGTTAGATATCATTGGATAAAAGATGTTTTGGATTCTAAGTTGTTAGAGCTTGAGAAGGTCTACACGGATTATAATGGTTCAGATATGTTAACCAAGGCTTTGCATGATAAACGCTGAAAAGCTTGTTGCTTGTCGTGTGATTACCAAGATGACAACCACCTCCACATAGTCGGAGGGGGATATTTGTTGAATTTCACTTCTATGTGAAGGATGACCCAAGTTATGTTTTAAGCCTAAATTTTGTGGTGGTTTACTTAAGCCCTTTGGCCTACTTATTGCTGGGGTTATCTCTTTCAAGTGGATGGTCTAGAGTTGGAAAGTAAAAGTATTTAATTTACAATAAGAAGAAAACAAAGAGAATAAACTAAAAACTATAGTAGAATTTCTATCCATCCGACGAACTTCAAGTGGCAGATAGGAGGTCATTCCATGATGGGATTGAGTCGAAATTCGATATGCACACATTGAAGTTTTATCTAAATGGTGGGATTGTGGATTGGTTCACTATAACTTATATATTTCTATGTGAACAGTAGCCATAAATTTGGTAAGATTTCTCAAATTTAATTCAATCTCTTTTATGATTTAAGTCATTTTTATGTTAATTTTTTGTAATTTATTTTTAATATTTAATGTTTGTGTGTTTTTTCTTTGAAGGACTCCCAAGTTAGGTTAAGAGCTGCGTATCATGTCAGTTTTACTTTTGATATTTTCAGTTCTTATGAATCATTTTGATTTTTTTTGACTAAAAATCTAATTTTGATGACAACTTATTTTGACTATGACTTAATGAATTAGTAATTAAAAAAGAAAGTTGTTGTTGGCATAAATACAAATAAAATTTATAGAACAGAAGGCATAGCACAACAAGGAACAAAGACTTGATCTGCAAGCCTGGAGACAAGTGGCCAGGTAGTTTACTCGCCCTCTATCGAGGGGAAAGATCAATTGGGCTGAGTCTCTTAAATAAGTTGTTGTTGGGCTTGAACAAGAAACACAAAGATTGAAGTGAGAGAGTGATGTAATTGCCCCGGGGGAAGCTTTGTAGTTGCCTTGGAGGTAGGCTATCATTGTGTAGGGTAATGACAGGCATAGTTGTTCGGGATAATGACTCGACCAGGTTTATGCAGTGTAAAGTCTTATTCAGTGAAGGAGAGTTGTTTGGGAAAAGGTCTTTTCCCAGGAGAGTATCCTCCAATTGTCTCCTCCCCGGAGAGCTTCTTTTCTCGGGAGAGCATCACTTCATTGGGGATAACTATCTTGCCCTAGAGAATAGCCTACAACAAAAGTATACCACAAAAATTTTAAATGTGAAATTAATATTCTTCATTAATATGGAGTTTTCCAATTTTTTTTGGAAATTAATATTCCTATAAATGTATCATCAAAATTATCATTAGCAAAATTTCACTTTTTTTTGTTTAATTAATTAAAGAATAAGACAGTATAATGAATTGGCCAGCCATTGAATACAACTTGTAGATAAAACTAAATTCAATGAATCAAACCTTAGCTTCAACTTATCCTAAGGTGACATCTAATCATAAATCATTATTATTATTATTATTATATTGTAAATCATTTTCATAGTGGTTATTATTATTGTCAAGATACAACAATGAATTTAGTTGTTGGAAAATATCGTCGTCAAACTGCTTGAGTCTGCAAGGAAGAAAATCATTAGAGAGCGCAAAAGAGTCCCTGCACAAACACTCCGATACTTAAATCAGACACTAAGAGTGATAAAAGTTGTAGAGTAGTATTTACATCAATATCAGAGACGTACCTTTTCTGGAATAAGTGCATGCCTATTTATAGAGAAATATGGAGTGATCCAAAGTGTTCTAGGATTAGGATTCTTGTAGATAACGTTTATCTTGATTAATCCTAGTTTGACTGGAATTAGAATTGTTGTAGATAATGTCTATCTTTTATAGATGATGTTTATTTTACCCTTTTTAGGGATGAAATTTCTTGTGGATGATTGTCTATCCTTTTCTTGGAAGGATTTTCAACTATCGGAGTTATCATGTTTACACGTTGTGTGGGACCTCCTTGCGTATTTGGGAGATTACTTTGGCTTCGGTGTAACCATTACACACCTCAAGGTTATGGCACACCTTACAGCTTACGGTCGTTGCGCGTCTTGTGGCTTTCAGCTGTTGTGTTCCTTGCGACTCAAGGCCATCTCGCACTTCCCAACCTAAGGCCGTCTTGCACCTCTCGGCCAGTGACTGTCTTCTCTTTGTGTCGTCTTTGTCTACAATCGTCACCATTTGTAGCCATCTGGTGTTGCCTTCCGCAATCGTTTGGCGTTGCCTTTCTTAGCCGTCGTCTTTCGCAGTCATCTGGTGTCATCTTTCTCAACCGTCATCTTTCATAGTCATCTGAGATCTCCTTCCTCGACCATCATCTTCTATAGCCATTTGGCGTTGCCTTCTATAGCTATCCAACGTTCCTTGTAGCTGTTGCTGCCACCTGCCACAATCATCACTTGAGGCCTTTTGTTGTTGAGTTATCCCAATTAAGATGGATTGATCCATTTATGAATTTATTTTTTCAGTTTTTTTTCTCATGACACACCAATTGCTCCCTATTGTTTTCCCTGGGTTTCTAAGGGAGAAGAGTAATTCTCTTTAACTGATTATTTCCCATGCTCTTTTCCTACTCAAGGACCTTCTCGATCATCTTTTTCCATGTTTTTTTGTTTCACAAACACCAACTGTCGATGGTTCCTCAATTTTGTTAATCTTCTATACCATACCTTTAAGAGGAGGTTGTTCTACATCTGTAGACATACTTTCAACGTTTTTTAGATATTTTCCTGTTTGAGAGTTTCTTTGAGTACCCTTGTGTCTCTTTAATGCTCTTTCCCTTTCTTCCCCATGTATTTGGGAAAGAAAATGATCTCAAGTAAGAGTTATTTGGGAGGTGGTATAATGGGATTGAGCCCTGTGTTGTTTAGGTGTAGTATTTGAACTTTCATCTTGTCCTTTCACGGGGTGGCTCGGATTGGTTGTAAACTTCTTGACATTCGATGGTAGAACCATTTAGGGGGCTATATTCTTCAATAGATTAATGACTTCTTGCAATGCCCGTATTCCCTCCTCATGTTGGCACCACACAACTTTGTATTCTACTCGTGGCACTATAGAGAAGGTATGCCTCGAGGGATTGACGAATTCTGCAGGACCAGGTTCTTTTTGGTTCTAGAAGTAAGATTAAAGTTGATCTTAGCCTTAGGTATAAACTCCCAGTGATATTGGAGGGTAAAAAACATGCTGACTGCCCATCCATAGAACTTCTAGCGGTGCTTGAGGTTGTATACTTTGTTGGTTTTAAGGAGGAGTCCCAAGCTATTCTTAGGAAGAAATCATCTGGTGCCTTGGGGAGGAGCCATCTGGTGCCCCGAGGGATGATCCATATGATGCCCATGAGAAGAGGCCATCTGGTGCCCCAAAGGAAGAGTCATTTGGTGTCCTAAGGGATGAGCCTTCTGGTGACCCAAGGGAGGAGTCATTTGGTGCCTTGGGGTAGGAATTGTTTGGTGCCTTGAGGTAGGAGTCGTCTGGTACCCCAAGGGAAGAGTCGTCTAGTGCCTCGAAGGAGGAGCCGTCTGATGCCTTTGTGGAGGAGTCATCTGATAACCCTGTGGCTCTTATGATTGCACCTCTTTTCCATCGCCTCTTTGCTATTGATTAGTAGTACTTCTAGTTCGGGCCATTGTAGACAAACTAGTTAGCTTTTTGTATGAGTTCCCACAAACGGCGCTAATTGTTGTTGCTAAGATACAACAATAAATTTAGTTGTCAAAAAACTTTATTGTCAAGTTGCTTGAGTCTGTAAGAAAGAAAACCCTCAGAGGGCGCGGGAGGGTCCCTACACAAACACTCTGATACTTAAGTCAAACGCTAAGAGTGATAAAAGCTGTAGAGCAATATTTATACCAGTATCAGAGATGTACCTTATTTAGAACAAGTGCCTGCCTATTTATAGAGAAATATGGAGTGATCTAAAATGTTCCAGGATTAGGATTCTTGTAGATAATGTTTATCTTGATTAATCCTAATTTGATTGGAATTAGAATTGTCATGGAGAATATCTATCTTTTATAGATGATGTTTATCTTACCCTTTTGGGGAATGAAATTCCTTATGAATGATTGTTTGTTATTTTCCCAGAAAGATTTTTAATTGTTGGAGTTATCATATTTACATGTTGTGTGGGACCCCCTTGTGTATTTGGGAGATTACTTTGGTTTCGGTGTAGCCATTTCACACATCACGGTTGTGGCATGCCTCACGACCCGTGATCGTTGCGCGCCTTGTGGCCTGCGGCCGTTGCATTCCTCCCAGCTTGAGGCCATCTCACACTTCCTGGCTTGAGGCCATCTTGCACTTCTCACCTCACGTCCATCTTATCTTTTTGTCGCCTTCGTTTGTAATCGTTACCTTCCATAGTCGTTCGTTGTCATCTTCCACAGTCATTCCACATTCGTAGCCGACTGACGTCGCCTTCCTCAACTATCATCTTCTGCAGTCGTTAGGCATCATCTTCCTCAACCATCGTCTTTCATAGCCGTCTAACGTTGCTTGTAGTTGCTACCGCCACCTGCTGCAGTCATCACTTGAGGCCTTTTGCAATTGAGTCATCCCGATTAAGCTAGATTGATCCATTTATGAATTTATTTTTTGGTATTTTTTCTCATGGCACACCAGTTGTAAAGGTATATTTTTAAGTATTAATTTTTTTAATACGCATAATTTATGAAGTATCATGTATATTTTAAAAATTTTTAATATACACTTAAAAATGTCTTAAAAAGTAAGGCGAATATGGTAAGAAAATAATAAAGAACACAAGATTACATATATAAATATATATTCATTAAAAACGAAATCCTGAGAGTATGGTTAACTCAGTGAAACTCTTAAATTGTTGTCGGGAGGTTAGGTCATGATTATTTTGCCTTCAGGTATATCCCTATTATTTTAAATAATTTAAAAATAAGGTTCGTAAAGTTATATTATATTTGATAAGAAGCAAATATAATATAAAATGGGCAAACCTAGATGGAGGATTGGGTGTTCCAAATCTCTCGATAGTCCGTTGGTGTTCTCATATTATATATTTATACACACACTAGAGGTCTAGTATGTGTGATGTAGGGAAACATTTATTTTATTTGTATATATCTATATATACTATTTAATTTTAAATAAATATTGATATCCAAATCTTTTAACATAACTTTTTAATTCTTCTTTCTAAATAATTCAATGTATGAAATACAAATTTTTATAGGATGAACAATAAGAGTAAAATGTCAAATAAGCAACTATGCCTTGCCTCCACGATGACAGATTGGTCTTTGTATTTTAGAAAAGGTTAAATAAGCCACTATATGTAGGGTTACTGTTGTAGAAGAACACTTACCAAAGAAGAGGGTTAGTACAGATTATAAACAAAACCAAAAGATTGAAACAACCAAGAACAGAAAAGAGTAAAAATAAAACACCTTGTAAAGGCGTTTCAAGGATCAGATCTGGATCTATCTAGTTTGTATCACCCAGGTAACTCCAAGGAATAGGGACCCCATGTAACGGCCCACTTTTCCAAATACACAATGATGTCAAATATAAGAAGATATCACATACAAGCGTTATTGGAAACCCTTACTAACGGAAGCATTGGATTGAACCTGCAAGCTTAACCAAAGCTAAATAATGGGGTTTCCACTAGATTCCTTTATATGTACAAGAAACGTAGAGAACTTTTAATAAACCCAAAAGACACAATGCACTACTTGAAGTTATAACTGCAACACATGCCCAAGCTAGCGAATAAACCCCCATCATGGCAATTTCCCCATACAACATTTGAAGTGCATCAAATGAGATATTACACCAACACAACTCATGCATTTAATACAAGCTTTATCATCCTAGCTGCTATTACAACACATCACTTGGTTTACAAAGGTACATAATGAAACCAAAATCCCAAAGCTGGCTGCGAAACCCAAAGCTAGCCAAGTACCATCTTTTCGCCCTTGCTCGAACCAGAACCTGGAACACCTAGCACTTCTATTAAATCTGAGACGTTAAATGTCCCAGGGGTATGAAACACCCAAGTTAGATAATAACATCTAAATGAGTGACTAAGAAAAGGAAAGTACATGCATGCAAATGCAATAATGTCATTATGAAATCCACCTTTGTGGTAGCAATGTCAGGGTATTGCAATCACCCCCGCGGTCATCATAGTCACCCCTTGGCTCACCACAAGAGCCCGAGTTCTTCCATGATGGCCCAACAACTAGCCACAGTCACCAACACAAACATGATATATGACAAAGCAGAAGAAATATGCATAGCCAAGGAAAAATATGACATGTAAGCCACAAAGGCATGATATGCAAGCTAACATCCACACACGAGTGAAGTAACAAATGCTCAAAGTGTCAGAAAACAAGCAGGAATCACTCACCTTGATCGTTTCCCTTTGATAGCACGGTTTACAGCCCGATTTCGAGCATTAGGGGCTGTGTCTGCAGAAATCATGGATTTCAGTGAACCAAACCTTAAATAGTTTTACATAGGGTTGTAGGTAATTATAGGAGAACAAAGGTGAAAATTTCAGTCCAAACGGAGGCCGGACGGGCCCTCATGCGCCCCCGAAAGGTTGGTCGCGCGCCACCTCCTCCCTTGTTACGGATTCTGCAACCTAAAATTAAAAATGCTATAACTTGCTCATTTTTGCTCTGATTCGCTCTCCGTTTGAACCTACAGACTCCTCTTTTCATGCTCTACGACCTTATAGAAAGAAATTCGACTTAACTCTTTGATTTCCTTTCTGTTTTTACTACTTTCCGACCAGGTATCTCTATCTTCCCCTCTTTGCTTTTTCTTTGGATTTCTCTCTTTCCTTGTTTTCTTTCTTACACTTTAGCTTCATGTGGCCTCTCCTCCTCCCCTTTATATAGCTTCTAAAATCCCAAATCTTCAAGATATCTCTTAGCCCCCAAGTTACTCATTTTCTACCCTAGCAATCATTACTTTTTTGAAATTTTCCTCATTTGATTCTATCTTTCAAAGCAAGCCTCCATTCCTTCCAATCCAAAACCTCCAAATACACCCCCACGTGGCCTTTAGGATAAGCACTATTATCTTCTTCCTTTGCAAGCCAATTCTATCCAATCCTAGTCTTCCAAGTTATGTTATCTTAGACTTTTAGGGTGAAATCAATCATTATAATCATAAGACTTTAAGACTTTAGGGAAAAATTCTCAAATCCAATCCTATCTCTCCAACTCATGCCTTCTAGGATAAGGAATCATTATTGCATTCATTCCCTTTAGTTGGGAACAAGCTAACCCTTTTACAAGTTGTGATATTTGCACTTAGGTCTAGTTTAATGCCCTAAAACCATTCATGTTTACACTTTAGCTCTAAACTTCCATTTGAAATACTTTATTCATAAGATCATATCTTGTTAATTCTTTTCCTAGGTATTTCTGACCTCTTTTTTCACATTTGCAAAAATACCATTCATTTTGCCACTATAATTTCCATTACAACATCCAAGCTTTATATCAAGTTCCGGGGTATCACACACCAAGCCACACGGAAGCACACAAGAGCTAAGACTCGAAAGCCCCAAATCTAACCACGAACCCTCTCGGCCATAACACAAAATCTCTTACCCAAACCACTCAGGTTACGCTCATAGCAGGATCCACCAAGGAACAAGAGTAATCATGAAGATATGGGATGAAGAGCAGTGACCTAAAACATACCTCTAAGGGAAACCATCAGAATGGATTAATAGAGGAAACTAACAGATCATCCAAGCAATCCACAAGGAAAAACGCGAACATCACCAAGGAAAGATGGATTAGATTGAGAGGGAAAAGGTAACACATCAGATCGACCATACAAGGGAGTTGTCGAGTGAGTAAAGAGAAAGAGAGAGAGAAACGATCATCATATGACAAAGCTAGGGCAAGGTAGGGGAGTAAATGGGCTTGGGCTCGGGCTTCCTTAATCCTTGAGCAAATGGGCTCGGCTTATGGCCTGACTTCTTTAATGGGCTGCCAATGGGTGGTACTTTTGGACTATACTTTAATTCCAAGCCGAAGCCTATGAAGATAAACCTGAATCTTAGTCATAGCCTTGGGCCTCATTGGGAAACAAAAAATAACAAATCTCCACCAGATTCCCAATGAGGCCAGCACACACACAAAAATAGAATGGCATCAAGCACATGCAACAGAATGCAAATTATGCAACAAATGCATAAGCAATTATCAAGTAACCTTACTAATGTTAAGAAGATCGAGGTAGCTTCTAAATTTAGCCATAGGAAAAATTTTAGTCCCCATATCAGCAAGATAGATTATATTCAGAAAGAACTTTTTTCAGTCTAATAATGTTTTGAGACACAATATCACGAATGAAATGCAATCTCACATCTATATGTTTAGTACGTTCACGAAAAACATGATTTTTACATAAGTGAATTGCAGATTGACTATCAGAGAAAATAGTCACATTTTCATTAAGAACACACAGTTCATTTAGCAATCCCTTAAACCATAAGGCTTCCTTAATAGCCTCTGTAGCAGTAATGTATTCAGACTCGGTGGTAGAGAAGGCAACAATATGTTGAAGCTGAGACTTCCAACTAATGCATGATTCACACAAAGTAAATATATAGGATGATGTGGACTTCCAATTATCTCTATCACTAGCATAATCTGAATCAGTAAACTCTTTTAATCTCACATTATTGGACTTATGCTTATATATTAATCCTACATTATAGGTGCCCTCAAATACTTCAATAACCATTTCATTGCTTCCCAATGATAGGGACCTGGGTTTGTCATAAATCTACAAAGAGTACTAACAGCATAAGCTAGGTCTGGCCTAGTACACACCATAAGATACATGACCGAACCTATTGCATTTGAGTAAGGAATTCTATTCATATATTCCTCTTCTTCCTCATTAGCAGGAGATTTATCTTTAGATAATATGAAATGGTTTCCTAAAGGTAATGATACTGATTTACTATCATGCATGCCAAATCTTTTTAAAATTTTTAACACATATGCTGTTTGATACAAAAATAACATAGAATTTGATCTATCTCTTACAATTTCCATACCTAGGATCCTCTTAGCCATACCTAGGTATTTCATGTCAAATTCTCCACCTAAAGCAGATTTTATGCTATTGATCTTTTTAACATCAAGTCCAATAAGAAGCATATCATCAACATAAAGTAAAAGAAACATAGTCATTTTCATTTTTATACTGAAAATACAAGCAATGATCAAACTCACTTATTTTAAAACCAATTGATTTAACAAAGGACTCAAAATGTTTATACCATTGTCTTGGGGACTGTTTTAAACCATATAAAGATTTTTTTAAGAAACACACAAAATCTGGTTTTCTTTTATCTTCAAACCTTTGGGTTGATACATACAGATTTTTTCCTCTAAATCACCATGCAAGAAAACAGTTTTTACATCTAGTTGTTCAAGTTCCCAGTCAAAATATGCAACTAATGCAAGCATGACACGAATGGTGGTGTACTTAACAACTAGTGAAAAAATTTTATTATAATCTACCCCTTCCTTTTATGTGAATCCCTTGGCTACTAACCTAGCCTTAAACCTTATTGGTTCACTATCAGTTGTACCCTCTTTAACCTTATAAGTCCACTTACAACCCACAATGAACTTGTCCTTAGGTCTAGGGACTAACTCCCAAGTTTGGTTCTTGTTAAGGGAACTCATCTCCTCTTTCATTGCTTCTATCCATTCTTTTGAATATTTTCTTCTTATGGCTTCCTCATATGTACTAGGCTCATTTTCAGCTAGATCTTGATAGCTAGTATAGGCTAATTCGAAATCTGATGCTAATCTTTGAGGTAACCTATGAGACCTTTTTTCTCTATCCCTAACTAGTTGATAATCAGAAATTGATGGCTGGTCATTAGGATATTCTTCTACTGTCTCTCTCTCCTCACCTATTTCAAGCTAATTTTGACTCTCTACTTCATTAGAGATTAAAGGAGTGTTCTCCACCTCATCTGAGTTTATAGGAGCTTGGGTACTTGAGTTTTTCAACTCTTCTTGAGGACTCTTGTCCTCACTGACTTTGTCACCATTAGGCTTTGTACAAGGCATTTTAGGTTCATTAAATGTGACATCTTTACTAACAATAATTCTTATCCCCTTTTGGCTTATATCCCACAGCCTATACCCTTTTACTCCCTCAGGATAGCCTAAGAAAACACATTTCCTAGCTTTAGGCTATAATTTTCCCTCATTTTGATAAGTGAAGGTAGCACAACCAAATGTTCTAAGAATTGAATAATTGACACATTTTCCATGCCATTTTTCATAAAGAGTATCACCATTTAAAGCAGTTGAAGGAATTAGGTTAACTAGGTAACATGCAATCATAACAGCTTCTGCTGTAATACTCGAGAATGATTTGAGGTCATAAATAATATTTGATGAAGGGCATAAATGGACTTTGTGGAAAATAAGACTATAGGGTACACTAACGCAACTTTGGATGATCGAATTAGTCAGAGGGAGTACCCTAGACCCTAGATAGCCAAGGAAAATGGTATAGTATCGACAAGTAATATGAGTTATGATTTTAGGCATCAAAAGAAGTTGGATCAGGAATGGTTCTCGGTATAGCTAAAAAAAGGCAATTGTGATTTAGGCTGAAATATCGAATTATTGTACGGGACATCCGGGAAGTCAATGGAACCTCGAGAAAGTTCATATTTGGCATATAGAGTAATCCTTCAGTAGTTTTTGGAAGAAACAAAAGGGTTTGTAGCTAAAACGAAGATTCGGGCCTAAGTGTAGTTTTTTCGAAATTGACAGAGGGAGATCGAAACGATATTTTTTTGGAATTTTAAAGAGAATGTTTTAGGATATTTCAAAGGGTTATAAAGGTCTTTAAAGAGAAGTTCAGTTTTTGAGCCAGGGGCAAAATCGTAATTTTTTAGGTTGGGGTAAAAGTGTAATTTACCTAAAAATTAGGGGCATTAGCGCAATTAGTCCATTTTTTAGGGACTAAAATGCAATTAAAAATTAGCCCGAGGATCATGTTGAAAAGGGTTTAAGTGCAATTATCTAAAAGTTCGGGCCAAAGTGTAATTCTTGAAATCTTTTTACTAGGGGCATTTGGGAGATTCAGGAAAAAGCTTCATAAATGACTTTAGAGATAAAGATGAAGTCTCATGATGACGTTAGAGATAAGATGAAGGCTCATGATGACTTTAAGGATAAGATTTGTATAAGATTTGATTGGATAAGAAAAGATTTGATTTGGATAACAATGATTGCAGAGAATCTTAGAAGATTTTGGAATGATTACAAAAGATATAAGAAGATTTGGAATGATTATAGAAGATTTACAATGATTGTAGAGAATCTTAGAAGATTTTGGAATGATTACAAAAGATATTAGAAGATTTGGAATGATTATAGAAGATTTACAATGATTGCAGAGAATCTTAGAAGATTTTGGAATGATTGCAAAAGATATCAAAAGATTTGGAATGATTATAGAAAATATTAGAAGATTTGGAATGATTGGAAAAGATTTTGAAAGATTTGAAATGATTGCAGAATATATATTTCTTGGTGGCTAAGTTTCCTAAACATATAAATAGGGGCTCAAGGCTAAGGATTCTCTCATTCGAAGTTGTGATACATTTGTGCTAGACGAGAGTGCTTCGGGTTTAGTGGGTAGAGGGTTTTTAAAGCATACGCGAGGCATTACACGCGTAGAGCACTTAGGCAGCGTGTGAGGACCTATAAGGAGGTGGTTTGGTTAAAAGACTTGAGGAGTTGCACGAAAATTGAGGTTGAACACAAGATTCGAGGTGTTCTGAGTTTCGTTCAAGGTGAGTGTTTTACCTGAAAACTTGGTTTTAAGTTGTGAGTGTTTGCCCCCAAAACTTGATTTATTGTGCTTGTTCTATCTGAACATATGGTGATTTCATGCAAAATGGTTTTGTGCATTAAAATGGTAACCGGTGACGGTTGAATTTATGAGGGAGGTTTGTCGCTAAACGTTTTGAATTGTGCATTGCATTTTATAAATGTTGTTTATACGATGCATTGAATTGTGAATTGTGGCATTGTCTTGAGTTTTATGTGTACGTATGGAATGTCAACCTCGGATGTTGTCTGGATAGTGTAGCCATAATTCTCCAAGGGCGTGACGGAATAATAGGGGTATCTGATGTTGGTGTGCATGTCAGGATAGCCGCTTTGGTTTCCGTGACAGACCGTTTGGTCAGGGAAGTTGCACTAGGACGACTAGGTGGTCCATACTGTATTGTTCATGTGGGATGTCAGCCTAGGATGTTATCTGGATAGTGTAGCCATAATTCTCCAAGGGCGTGACGGAATAATAGGGGTATCTGATGGTAGGTGTGCATGTCAGGATAGTCGCCTTGATTTCCGTGCCAGGCCGTTTGGTCAGGGAAGTTGCACTAGGACGACTAGGTGGTCCATGTGAAATTTTGGAGTTGGGATTGTATGGTGGTTCCTGGATGCTTAAGGTGGGAACGTATTCTGGTGAGATGCGTTGGCAGTCCTATTTAAGCTAGAATCTCATCGCGTTGTCGTGTCGTCGAGTCGGTGTGGTGGCATAGCTTTTAGAGAGATTGCTCTTTCCCCATGGTAGGGTTAAGCGCGTGGGAATTCTCTTGAGTTAGGGCTTATCGGGTGTATTGGTTTATTTCATGTCTTGCATTATTCATGAAAAATGTGTTTTGAACTCTCACTTAGATGATTCATCATCTAATTTGGACTTTGTCCCTGGAATATTCAAACGTTCCAGATGAAGGTAGCGGTGCAAAAGGGAAAGGAATCGTCGAGGAGTGACGACGATTAGCGGATAGTTTACATTATGTCTTTTCAGTTATGTTATTTACTTTTGAAAATGTCATGTAAACGTTGGTGCAACTTTATATATAAATAAAGTGGTTTCGGTTATGACCTGTTGAGGTTTCGATCTAGCTTCCGCATTTGTGTTGGTGAACCTGTCTTGGTTTATTAATGGTTCATAGTTGATATACTGAGAAGGTGTAACGGGATCTTCGGGGAATGGTTTTTGTGTTGGGTTTTTGTTTGAAAAAAAAAATTTATCCCCGGAATCTTACGTTACGTTAACGCTCCCGGGAATTGGGGTGTTACATCTGCCCACAAAGACTTAGGTATATTTGAACTAATCATCATACACCTAACCTTATCTAGAAGGATCCTATTCATCTTTTCGGCTACTCCATTCTATTGAGAAGTGTAGGGGACTATTTTATGTCTAGTAACTCCATATTCCTTGCACAAATTGTCAAAATCAGAATTACAAAATTCTAAACCATTGTCAGTCCTAAGGTATTTTATCTTCTTGTCCGTTTGATTTTCTATTTGAGTTTTCCAGTTTTTAAAACTTTTAAAAGTTTCAGACTTATTTTTTAAGAGGATAAGCCAAACTCTCCTAGAATAATCATCAATTATAAATAGAAAATGCCTATTATCACCTGAAGTGGAATTTGATGCTGGCCCCCATAGATCTGAATGAATATATTCTCAAGCTCCAGAGGCTCTATGGACATTATAGGAGAAAGACAGCCTATGATGCTTTCTAAGGACACAATGATCATAGAAAGGGATATCAGACACAAAGTCATTACCAAATGCACCCTTATCACTTAGCAACTTAAGCCCTTTAACACCCACATAGGCTAAGCTATTGTGCCACTTGATGGTGGCATCAGGATTGATTGATGCAATATGGGATCCTAAATTATTAATTACCTCAGCATTTAATACATAAATTCCATTTCTTACCCCCTTACAGACTACCATTGCTCCTTTAAACACTTTTAACATTCCATTTTCAATTTTTCGGTAAAACCACTCTTTTCTAACTCTCCCACTGAAATTAAATTCCTAACCATTTCGAGTATATACCTAACATCTTTTAATTTTAAGACATAACCAGTGTCTAACTTAATAGAGATGTCTCCTTCCCCAATGACCTTATATGCTATGTTGCTACACACTATGGCATGCCCACCTTCAGATTCATGCAAATTTTGAAACCAATATTTTTGTGATGTGACATGAAATGATGCACCTGAATCTAAGATCCATTCATGCATGTTTGACCTAGATGCAACATTTATTTCAATGGAGTCAGAATCTAAGAGCATGTATACTTCACTAGCGTCATATGAGGTTACTACATTACTCTCTTCTTAATCCCTACCCTTTTCTTTATTTATATTTTTCTCAGCATAGCAATCTTTAATAAAGTGCCCAGTTTTACCACACCCATAGCACTCTTTACCCTTTCCTCGATTTTTAGATTTGGACCTACTTCTACCCTTTTTCTTACCATCTCCCTCTTGATTATTAGATTGGGACCTACCTCTCATCATATGGACCTCATCATGTCTTTTCTCATGTTTAAGTTCCATTTCTTTACTTCTTAGGGAATCTATGACAATTTCTGGTGTTAAGATATCTATACCATACTTAATGGCATTTTTAACCTCTTTATAGATATCAAGAATAGCATTTAATAAGATCACAACCTTATATTCTTCAGATACTATTTCACCACAAGTAGTAATATCTTGAACTAATTTGTTGAAAACATCTAAGTTGTCATCTAGATCCTTAGAGGGGTCAATCTTAAAACTGAAAAAATTCTTTAACAAATAGAGTTTTTTTGGTGTGGACTTTTTCACATATATTTTTTTCAGTTTTTCCCATAGCTCTTTACTTGTGTTAAGTTTTCCTACTTTTCTTAACATTGAATCAGAAAGATGTAAGATTATAGAAGTATATGCCAATTCATCAGCTTCAAGTTTTTGTTTTTCTTTAGTACTTTCAGGGTATTTACCATCTATAGCCTTAGATACTTTTTATTGTATTAAAATTCCCTTCATTTTTTGTTGCCATATAGAAAAGTCGCCCTTCCTATTGAAAACCCCCAATTCGAAGTGTGTGGTCATATTCACTAAGTTTATGAATTACACAGAGAATATGCAGCCTAATTAAATTAATGCAAACACAGTTTAAAATTTAGCTCAGGCAGTAGATTCACAGAGGGATAATAAACAGAACAGGAACAGGCCTAAACAGGGACAAAGAAAACTGATTAATAAAGTAAACAATATTCTGAACCTGATTTGCACATAGCCAAGTAACAGATATCACACACAGTAGATTATCAGAATGCACACAACAAAGTATATATAGGCACTGAAAAGGAATTTCAGAAAAATAGTAACTATCAGACAAAGAATCTCTGTAACACCCGGTGTTACCGGTGTTAAGAGAATAAGAAAGGAAGTATGAAACTTCCAAAAATACCCTTGGGAAGGTGATGAATCCTTGAGAATGATGGTGCCCAAAGAGAGGGGTATTTTGGTAATTTGGATAGTGAAGTCCAATAAAAGGGTATTTTGGTAAATTGAAAATGATTCCTATGTGGAGTTAGGTGTGTAAGTGAATTAAATCCCAAATTTGTATTTATGTGGAGATATATGGGATTAATAATTTCCAAAGGGTATTTTGGAAATTTTGGAATTTATTTCCATAAAGGAATTTAATTATGGAATATTGGGAAAATGGTGGATATTCAATTATTTATGAAAATAATTATTTTTCCTAAATTGGTGAATAAATGTGGTAATGCCACATGGATGGATGAGATTAGAACTTGGGAGCCAAGGTTAGTATCTTGGAGTGACACATAGCTTAATGTGGTCTAAGTTAAATGAGAGAATTAAATAAATGCAAAAGATTTGAAATTAGTCTTTCAAGCATTAAAGGAGAGGCATGATGGTTTGGATTAAAAGAAAAATCCAAAAGAAAATAAATTAGTCACCATTAATGCTTGATAAAAATGGTGATATAAATAAATAAAAAATGAAGGATTTATGTCTTTCAAAGTAGTCTCTCATGTGATGGGGTGAAAATAGTCCCATTAATTTAAATGGGAAAGAAATGAAAAATTGGAGGGATGAGTTGATTCTTGGAATTGGAAATGATCTAAGGGCCACCATTTAGTCTTGAAGGTTGGCAAGGATTGCCAACATATTAATGATTTAATTTAAAGACTAATTTTGGATGGCTAAGATTAATTCTTGGAAAGGCACATGGATTATGTTTCCTTTTAAGGGTAGAGATTAAGTCTTGTAAAGGCAAAATAATCCAACGGTTGAAATTTAAAGAGAGGAAATGGCATGGATTGTGTTTCCTTGTGTGGTTGGGATTTTCTCTCAAAAAGCAAATGGAAATCAAGGGCTAAGATGAAGATTTCAAGACTAGAGTAGTATGAAAAGGAATAGAGTGCTTTAGTCTCAAATTTTTTCCATTTGAAGAGTCTTGAAGAAAGAAAGAAGAGAGAGGAAAAAGTCTCTCATGGAAGAAAGAAATGAAGAAGGAAGGAAAGAATGGAGATGAAAGGAAGAATGCAAAGGTAAGGTTTCTACCTTATAGTATTAAAGAAAAATCCTTTTATCTTTCTTGTTTGGTGGCTTAGCTACCTTATTTTTTTAAGGGGTTTCTTGAGAAAGAGCAAAGGTTGAAGGCAATGAAGCTAGGAGACTCTTGAAGCTTCAAAGAAAGGAATGAGGTAAGGGATAGCCCCATGGGATGGTGGCTTTGTAAGTTGTAAGTATGTATTTAAACTTTGAATGTGTGCATTGGCATGTTGTTTGTGTTCAAGGACCTATGGCCATGAGGTTGTGTGGGGTAGGGTAGTTTAAAGCCTCAAACCAAGGTGGTTGTGAGGATGTGGAAGCCTTAACCATGTTGCATACATGCATTTGGCATCACATATTATGTTTTTGTTCATACTTATGTTCATTGCACCCTTATTAAGCTTTGTGGCTCATGAGGTTTTATCCTCCTTGTAGGTTGTTCTTATGTCAAAAGAGAAAAGGAAAAGTTGCAAGCTTGTGGATAAAGCTCATGGTATTATTCTTTTTGTTGTAAATTTATGGCTTAAAGAAGCCTAGGTATGTGGTTATTTAATTTGTGGATTTATGGCTTAGGGAAGACTATTTATTGTATGTGTCTCATGTGATGTAATTTAAGGGTTGGTAATGGCTTGTGAAGGCCTAGAACCATGGATGTAATTTATTTGGAATAAATCATGAGGGTAGAGTAAATGATTTTGTTTATGAAATGAGGCTTTTGGAATATGAAAAGTGGATGTTTTTTAGGCATGTATGAGGGGTAAGGATTCTGGAAAATATGGGTTTAAAGACCCAAAGGGAAAAAAAAAAAGAAAGAAAGAAAGAAAAGAAGTGAAAATGGCAGCAGCAACAGGCTATGGGCGCGTTGGGCTGTGCGGGCTGGCCCGCTCGCACAGGCGGGCACGGGCCTACGGGGTCACGCGGCCCGCGGCCAGTGTGTGCTGCCAGGGCGCAGTTGGGCCCCGCGCGGGCCCCAGGGCGCACCGCAGGCCTTGCCGGCTAATTTTTTTTTAAAATTCCAAAAAATTGGGAATTTTTGGGGCAATTCTTAACTGATTTTGGGCCCCGAATAAATTTTCAAAATAAAGGGATTTTTCAGGTATTTTGGAGAATAATGCCGAAATTTTGGAAAATTGAAAATTTTGAGTTTTTCCTCCAAATTTGGTAAAATCAATGTATTGACTGAGCTTGTGAATTTCAAGGAGCTCGGTGAACTTCTTGGAAAGAAGAAAAGAATTAAATATAAACGAGAAAATGGCAATTGGGCATCTTAATGAGATTTTCTTTTTAGCCAAGTGCGGTGTAGTTAAACTCAATTCCACTAGTGAATCTTGGGGTTAAGGGAAGGGAAGGACGAGCCTAGTTCCCACTTAGGGTGTTTCGTCTTGAAATATGGTCCGCCCTTCACCAAAGGCCGGGCAGGTGGACAATTCGAGTAATTATTCACGAGTAGCACTCGTAAGTGGGAATGGGGCTTCACAATCTCAAACAAGCTAATACAGATTTATCGAGCTAGATCTCAGGAATGAGATCTAGAATGAAATCGGGTCGGGTCTCGTGAACCTGGCGGCCTTCACGCGCTGTCGTCAGTCAGAAAATAGGTTGGCATGCTTTGGTCAGGACGATGCTACTCGGTTGGGTGATCACGGATCTGAGGTTGGTTTACCTTGAATCACTCACTACACAAAGCAATCGGAGTTAGACGATCCGGATTTAACGTAAACCCTAGAATCGCTTACCTGTAAATCGATCGAGAAAACCAAAGGGGTTTTTCGATTAGGTTTTGATTTCGCACAACCCATGAGTCACACAAGGCTCTAATACCATTTGTTGCGGAAGAACACTTACCAAAACAGAGGGTTAGTACAGATTATAAACAAAACCAAAAGATTGAAACAACCAAGAACAGAAAAAAAATAAAAATAAAACTCCATGTAAAGGCGTTTCAAGGCTCTGATCTGGATTTTCCCAGTTTGTACCACCCAGGTAACTCCATGGAATAGGGACACCAAGCCACACGAAAGCACACACAAGCCAAGCCCTGAAACCCCCAAATCTGACCATGAACGCCTTGGCCAGAATGCAAAATCTCTTACCTAAACCACTCAGGTTACGCTCACAGCAGGATTCACCAAGGAACAAGAGCAATCGCGAAGATATGAGATGAAGAGCAGTGATTAAAAACTTACTTCTAAGGGAGACCATCGAAGTGGATTAATAGAGGACACCCACAGATCGTCTAAGCAATCTACAAGGAAAAACACGGACATCAGTAAGGAAAGACCGATCAGACTAAGAGGGAAAAGGGAACACATCGGATCGGCCATACAAGGAAGCTGTCGGGTGAGCAAAGAGAAAGAGAGAGAGAAATGGCTGTCAATAAAGGCAACCAGAAAGGAAAGAGCCCTTTTATATGACAAAGCTAGGGCAAGGCAGGGGAGTAAATGGGCTTGGGCTCGGGCTTCCTTAAGCCTTTAGCAAATGGGCTCAACCCATTTCTCCTCCAAAGGCTTAATAAAGGGATTATGGCCCGACTTCTTTAATGGGCTGCCAATGGTTTGGACTATATTTCAATCCTGGGCCAAAGCCTATAAAGATAAACTCGAATCTTTTTCATAGCCTTGGGCCTCATTAGGAAACAAAAAACAACAGTCACATTAGTCATTATATATATATGTTACCTTAATGTTGTTAATAGCATTTTAATTCCATTATCAACATCAACATTATCCATGATCAAACCTTAATTAGAAAATTAGATCAAAAATCAAATTCTAAACGCATTGGATTAGATCGTTTGTGGTTGTGGTCGATCTAGGATTCTAGGGGTTCTTGTGAAGCGTTTGTAATTGTGTAAGGTTTTTCCAATGTGAACTTGGGGTTTGATTTGAGCATTTGCATATATGTGTGTGGTTCTTTGAATTTGAAGTTAAGGATGTTCCTTCCTGACCAAAAGAGAACGATCAGAGGGGGGCGGCTGGCACCTGCAAGCACTCCGACAAAGGGTTCGTCTGGGGGGCGGCTGGCACCTGCAAGCACTCCGACGCTCGAGTGAGTAAGAGAGTAAGGAGAGACAGTGTATCAGTAGGTCAGAGATCAGAACATACCTTGACTCTGAAGAGAGCTGGTTGATATAGGAGGAGGAGATATTCTCCTGCATGCATGCGTCGTGCGTTTGTAGGTGATAGGATTGACTATCCGGCGCCGGTGGAGGTTCCCAGGTGGTAGTATGGTGGCGACGAGACCCTCATTAATGTGGATGGGATCTGCCATTAATGAGGATAGGATCTGAGCTGGCTGCTCGGATATCCAGTGAGGTTGCAATGATGCCGTGGCAGGATGGTGCTAGGCCAAGATTGGGCCTAAGGAGAGGGCCGAGATTGGGCCCGGAAGGTCCATAGCCCCCTAGGTTGGATGCTCGAGTAAGGAGCTTTCTAGCTAAAAAAGGGAGCCTGAGTAGTTTTTGCTGTATGTGCTAGTTTTGGAGAGTCGAATTAAGTGGGATTGATGCGGTCGGTCGAGCTGACTCTATCTTTGCTGGGATGGCGATCCTAGAGTCATTTCAAGGTCGGCTTGAAACGAGTAAGCAGAGTAGTATTCTCTACGCATTGACCTGTCCCACGCGTGGCCTCGGGATTCGAGGGTGCTCGTCCTAAGAGGGGAAGGCGTTAGTTGGGTGACTTCCAAGTGCTAGTGGCGGCTAGCCACCATGAGTGTGCGTCGGAAGGGTCTCGTATTACCGTGACACATTCGGGGTATGGTCAAGTTCTTGCTCATGTATGTTATCTAAGTTTAAGAAGGAAAGGTCGCGCTTTCCCTAATGTGGCTTTGGATATGTTTCTGGGGCTCTAGCTATAGCTAGACTTCGACTCTTTGTAAGATGGGGATTAACCTCGGCGGTAGTGGAAATCCACTGGTGTGTACATCATGCGGGACTTTAGAATATGGAGCACTACACCAAAAAGGTGCACTGTCGTAGGTGTGCACGATGGCTTCTGATTCTCTTGAGAAACTTGAATGCGTGATAGGTGCATGACAGGTGGTGTGCCTCTAATGTTCTGCTAAGCGTCTGATGGCATTTTGCTTTCTTCCGAACGCAACGTGCAAGACAGTATAAAAGGTGCGTCCCTTTACTTTTGGGTTTTTCATTGTTTCTTTCTCAAAGGTGCACTATTTTCCAAATCTTTCTTCTTGTTCGTTCCTCACAGGTAGAGGAAGTGTTTTGTTTTAATAGAAGGATGTCGAAGGTTATCCTTGTTGGTCATCAAGAGGATGCTAGCAGCAATGTTGAAAGAAGCATCACTTTCTCGACCATCAGTCTGATATCCTCCATTGTTGGGCCCGCTTTTTCGACTGCTCGTGATGAGGGGCGATCACTTGCTGGGAAGTGTCTGAGGGGCGTCGGGGGGGCTGAGTCATCCACTGGGGTGCCATCTACGGGTGTGTCCGATCCTTCCCCCCCGGGGAACCGTCAGGCGACGTACTATCGAATGGAGGATCGGGTTTTAGGGGTTTTGGCGGAGTAACAGAAGTTGGAGTTCGGATTCCGCTCGGAGCTAACTGTCCTTAAGCGATCACATCGAGAGAAGGTGGAGGGTGTCCAAGAGGAGATCAAGAGCAAGGTGAGGGAGAGGGTGGTCATAGAAACGACTGACTTGTGTCAGCGGCTGAAGGAGTCGGAGGCGTCGTTGGTTTGTTGTATCGAGGTCATAAATCGTCTCGACTGCCAGCGCGAGGATGCTAGGGCGGCATTTCGTGATTCAAATGTGGAGGTTGGCCATCTGCGAATGGCGCTTGGAGCCACCTAATCGATGGCGGAGGCTGGTAGGACTCTGGTGTTAGAGGTCGCGGATGAGTATCTGGAGGGCTACGACAAAGCTCTTTTCCACATTCGAACTTTATTCCCCATCCTAGATCTACAGCCCTACAAGCCGTATATGAGGGTCGAGAGCGGTCGTCTTGTTGACCTGACCGAAGGGATACGGGCTAAGACTTCAAGGGAAAATCCTAAGGTGGGTCGGGCTGGAGAAGGTGTTGCCGATAATGTTGAATCCCTAGCCGAGCTAGGCTAATTTACTCTTTTGTTGCAGTAGCATAGGTTTTTCAATGTTTTGTTGAGTTTGCCTGGGCTTGTGATATTGTGACTTTTTGCCATCTTTTGACTTGCCATTCATGATGGAATGTTCTTTCGTGATGGAATGGAATGTTCTTTTTCCATTCGTGATGGAATGCTTTTTTTGGTACGTCGTACTTTCTTTTGAGTCGAGCGGGGGCACTTGGGTGTGGACGTGGCAGTTCTTGAATTGGATGGTATGATTGGTGTTTAATCCTAGAACTCGGGGTGCTAACTCTTTGAGTTTGGAAAAGGTATGGGGGAACCACACGTGTAGTGTAAGCTTCGCGGTTATAGATGAGGTAACATTTCGTGGCCGAACGTGTTATTTTGATGAAACGCTTCATCTTTCGGGCATTGTTATCAACACATAGGGGGTATTAATTGGTAATGGTAGGAGTGGTTTTTCATTTTTCTAGGTATGGATATGACCGTATTGATGGGGTGATTCTTCAGAGCCTAATCGTATTTAATATTTGGGAGACGGTGAGGGACTTCTGACCGTCGGGCGATTGCGCTTATAAAAGGGGAAGGGAAAGCTCTTGGTTTCGCTCCATGCTATCCTTATTTGTTTCTGTCTTCATTCTAGGAGACTAAGGAAATGTGGTTAGTGTTTAACGATGGGAATTTTTCACCTGGGTGGGGTGTTTTTGCTGGTGATCTTGTGGGTGGCAACTTCCTAAGTGGTATGGTAGGGATCGAGAAGTCTGTGGTTGAGCGCACTACGATGAGGGCAGCATTAGGATGGGTGAGACAAGTCGTGTCTAGAATAAGCGATGTGGCTTTCTCAGAGTTCACCTCTGGTGGAAGTATCGTGTTCTGGCTTCCGAGGTCTTGGGTAATTAACTTCAGGATTATTAGGCTGGAGGTTGGGGCTCGTCTGCCAACTCCAAGGTTAAAAGTTGGAAATGTCGGGGCAACCTAGGCGGCGGGTTGTCTCGGATTTTCTTCAGGAGCTATTGCCGAGCTAGCAGAATCCGACCCCTTTGAGGGAAGGATGCCAAGCAGTACAGAAGGGTTTCGGCCTTCCTACGCGATTTATGGGGAAAACAATTACTGGTGATCTATGGGAGTGCGCTCTGCAACAACTGTCGCTTGGCCTTGTTTTACTCGTTTGCTCGTTCCCTGTTAGGTATTCAGGCATTTGTATCTTGCGACAGTTGTAGTGTGATAGGAAAGTGTAATGTAAAACTATTATAGATGTGAGGCTTGTAATCAGATGTAAATTGTTTGTAATGAAATATAAGTGTCTTCTGGGTACCTTATTTTCTGTTGTGTGCTGATGTAAAATATTCTAGGATCAAACTAAGGGAAGCTTGAGGTCTGGCGTGCTTGTCTGTTACAAGGCACTACTTTAGGCTTGTGCCTGAGGTTCGCGCGGTTTAAAGGAGGACTAAGTCTAGCTTGAGGTGCTGTGCACCTGTTTGATACAAGGTGTGGCTCGATAGGGCTGAGGTTGGTTAAAGGCGCCTAGTGCAATGATGGGGCTCTGCCCGAGGTCCGCGTAGGGCAAACTGACCAATCAGTCTGGGTCCCGAGCACGGTTTAAAGGAGGACTGAGTCTGGCTCGAGGTCCAGTGCGCTTGTCTGATACAAGGCGTGGCTCGGTAGGGCCGAGCACATAGAACGATGACAGGGTTGTGCCTGAGGTCAACATAGGGCGGACTGACCATGTCAGTCTAGGTTTCGAGCACAGTTTAAAGGAGGATCAAGTCTGGCTCGAGATCCTGTGTGCATGTCTGATACAAGGCGTGGCTCGATAGGGCCGAGGTGGGCTTGAGATGCCTAGAGAAATGATGGGGTTGTGGCTGAGGTCCGCGCAGGGTAGATTGACCATGTCAGTCTGGGTCTCAAGCACGGTTTAAGGGAGGACCAAGTTTAGCTCGAGGTCTTGTGTGCCTGTCTGATACAAGGTGTGGCTCGATAGGGCCGAGGCAGGCTCGAGGCACCTAGAGCGATGATGGGGTTGTGCCTGAGGTACTTGTTTTGTTCCTGTATCTGAATTTGCTTAGTAAAATGTGGAGTTTTTGGCATACCTTATTACTTCGTCTTACTCTAGTAGTGGCTCGTTTGAGTAGTTGTCTTTGGTTGGCATATGCACTAAGTGGACCGAGGTTGCAGATGACTTGCTCTCCTATTTAACTGATCAGGCATGGCTGAGGTTATTTGAGTTGAGGCGGTCTCGGGGTGATGGAGAAAAACTGGGATTATGTCGGGGTTTATTGTTGAGTGCCGAAGGAAAGTCCGTGTTTCCTCTTTTTGTTAAGCTATGATAAGTAACAAGTGGAAGCAACTGTCTTTATTTAGCAAGGAATTTTGTAATAGTGAGTCCCTAGAAGGATGGCTTCTTAGTTAGGGTGCGCCCTTACTTCCTCACGCCTCGGTTTCAGCCAGGTGGCGGGCTCTGCTGTTGATACTGATCTTGGTGCGACGCTCATGCCATTGATGGTTTGTTATGGGCAGGGGTCTGGTCCTTCAAGGTGGAGCTCTGTTTCGGGTCGACATTGGTCATCTACCAGTTGGTTTTGTTTTTTCTAACTCTGTTATGTGCACACTAGGGTGCGGGGCTTGGCTATTTGTCCTTACCGCTTGACTATTATTCCCAGGAGTGTCGCTTCCCCTACTATCCTTACCGAGCTTGGGGTTTCGAATCCCCAAGACTGTCGTGGTAACATTGTCGAGCCTCTTTTTAGTTAGCGTGAATGGCTCTGACCTCAGTGTCTGTTACTGGGAACTTCATGGCTAGATGGGGAGTGGACACTATTGCGCCTAATTTGTTAAGAGAAGGGCGACCAAACAGCATGTTGTATGGTGTTCGACAGTCAACAACTAGGTATCGGATGCAGATTGTCTTGACGAGGGGAGCTGTCCTGAATGAAGTTAGTAAGTCTATGTAGCCCCTAACGGTTACCTGTTCTCCTGAAAAACCAATCAGCTTTCCATCAAATGGTCTTAGTTCCCTTTCGGGGATTCCCATTTTCTTTAAGGTTGACAAGTATATCAGGATAGCCGAGCTACCCTGATCTACAAGGACTTTCTTCACCAAGAAGTTGGCGGTGATGACCGAAATTACCATAGGATTGTCGAGGTTTTTGTCAATACCTTCGAAATCCTCATCGGTAAAGGAGATTGCGGGGTGGCGGGGAATTCTCCTTGGTCTCCTCTCGGTGCTATCTATTAGCATTACCTCCCAGATATGTCATTTTCTTGCCGACCTTGATTCTCCTCCGCTTGCGAAGCCTCTAGAGATGGTGCTAATAACCATGGCTATCAGGTTTCTTGGGGGAGGTCTGACGTTTTGCCTGTTGCCTGCTTGGTGCCGCCTTTAAGGGTTGAAACTCCTTTGCCTTTCTGGGATGCTCTGGGGGGATCACCTTCGATCTGATCTGTAAACGTATTGAAGGAGATAGCCCTCCCTAACCAGTAACTCCATTTGGTCCTTTAAGGCGGCACACTCCTCGGTCGAATGTCCGAACATGTAGTGGTTATCACACCGCTTGCTGGTGTCGGTGTTACCGTGAAGGGGTCGTTGTTCGTTGGTATCTAGAAGAGCAATGACCCTGGCGTTGTAAACTTCTTGGAAAATTCGATCCCATCTTGTTGTGAGGGGGGTATATGCATTGTAGTGTAACTGAGGTGGCTCGAGGGCCCGGGGTGGTTCTCTTCTTCCTTTATTGTGATCCCAACCTTCTTGGTTTTGGTGGGGGTCCCTCCTATGGCTGTGTTGATGTCGGGCAGGAGGTTCTAGCTGAGGGGCTGGTTACGAATGTATTTGCAACTCAGCTTCCTTGCGCTGAGCGACCAAGGCTTCTTCCATGTTGATGTACCATGCCGAGTGCGTTCTTAGATCGGCCAGGGCAACAGGGGGCTTTCGGGCCAGTGAATGGGCGAAGGGGCCTGCTCTTAACCCAGCCATGATGGCATATAGGGATATCGCGGGGTGGAGGTCTTTGATCTGGAGGGCTTCTTGAAAGAACCTATTCATGAATGCCCGCAGTGCCTCGTGCTCACCTTGTTTCAGGTCGATAAGACTGGCCGAGGTCCTGCGATGGGCTCGACTGGTGGGGAAATGAGTGAGGAAGTGAGTGGCTAGCTCGGAGAAGTCGTGGATAGAATTCGACTCCAAGGACAAGAACCACAACATGGCTGATTTCCTCAAGGTGCTAGGGAAGGATTGGCACATGATCTGGTTTGAGCTTCCGCTTATCAGCATGGGGGCGCTGAATGTGGTGAGGTGATCTTGAGGGTCGGTGGTGCCATCTTAAGGTTCTAAAGCATAGGGAGGCCAAAAGCCGTCGGGTAAAGGAACAGTTATGATGAACTCGAAAAATGGATGGTTGTGGGAGTATAAGAGTGTGGAATGTGAGGGGATAGAGGTGTGGGTAGCCTGGTGGTGTTGGTGACGACTGCCTTCTGCATCGTAGTTAATTCGCTCGTTGGGTTAGTCACGCTGCTGGTTTTTGGTTAATTTGGTAACTCGATTCTAGAGCTGCTGGACTGTCTGGATAAGGACCTCTATAATAGCTGGATTTTGTGGAGGGTGATAGGGGTTATTCGACTGTTGAGCGGGGGCGCTTTTGGTACGCACCATGGTGTGGCAACCGGGAGCTTAGTTTGAAAGGCTTTTAGTGAGCTTATGGGGTAGGTAAGTTTTATCGAGCCCCACGGTGGGCGCTAGATGTTCCTTCCTGACCAAAAGAGAAAGATTGGAGACAGGGCGTGGGCTCCGTCGACGGGTCCATTCGGGGCACTAGCACCTGCAAGTACTTCGACGCTCGAGTGAGTAATAAAGTAAGGAGAGACAGTATATCAGTAAGTCAGAGATTAGAACATACCTTGGCTCTGAAAAGAGCTGGTTGATATAAAAGAAGGAGATGTCCTCTTACATGCATGCGTCGTGTGTTTGCAGGTGATGTGAATGATTATCCGATACCAGTGGAGGTTCCCAGGTGGTAGCATGGTGGAGACAGGACCCTCATTAATGTGGATGGGATCTGAGACGGCCGTGCGGATATCCAGTAAGGTTACAATGATGCTGTGGCAAGCTGGCATTGGGCCAAGATTAGGGGTGAGCAATCGGTTATAACCGAACCGAACCGACCAAAAATTATGAATCGAACCAAACCGAAGCATATGCAATAACCGAATTGACCCACCGACAAACCCAACAAATCGAACTAACCAAAACCAAAACCATACTAACCAAACCAAACCAAAAATTGAACTGAGCTTAAGAGCCTAAGATGACTGCAAGAGACCGGCCTTGTTGTTGCTGCCGGCCACCTAGCCGGCCGACGATTCCGATGATTGGTTCCAATCATCGGATTCCCCCAACCACGGTGACCCACATACCCAAAAATCACAAGTATCTAATGGTTAGATTTTAGTAGATCTACGTTTCAAAGTTTCAATGTAAAAAAGAAGTAGCTGAAAACTTACCGAAAAGGACGCGTGGTAAGTAGATCCAGCCTTTAGTAGATCCGGCCTTCGTCTTCTTCTTCACCATCGGCGACAGCAATGGATGGTGAAGGGAGAGAGAAGAGATGAAGACGAAGAGCCTTTGGCCAATACCTGATCTACAAAGCATCGAATCGCCTTCGTCTTCGCCATCGCTAGATCTATGAAGATTCGAACTCGAAAAGAAGAGAAGAAATGGCGAGAAGAGAGAGAAGAACGAAGAGAAGTACAGAAATGACCCATGGGGTGTCGCACCCACGTGAGGGGGGGCAGTTCAGTTCGTGCGGGAGGGGGGTGTGGCCGGTTCGATTTGCCAGGGGTATTTGCTACACCGGTTCGGTTCGATTTTTTGAGTATTTTTATCAAAATAACTTAATCGAACTGAATAACCAATTTTTTTAAAAAAATATAACCGAACCGAATAACTCTTTTTGAAAAATTGAATCGAACTGACCGAACTTTTTAGTTCAGTTTGGTTTAATTTGGTTTAACTGAACTTTTACTCACCCCTAGCTAAGATTGAGCCTAAGAAAAAGGCAGAGACTTAAGGAGAGAGTTGAAATTGGCCCGGTCCAAAGGTATATTTGGGCACTTGCAATTGTGTGATATTCTTTGAATATGGATTAGGATTCGATTTGGCTGTATGCAAGTGTTTCTTAAATCATGATTGTGATTGAGGTGAGTTGATTTGTGATTGATATTATTGATATGACTAAAATATTATCGATCATATTAAGATAACCTCTATTATATTGATTAACATAAGTCGATGTCTAAAAGTGCAATGGTTTATTTGGTCATTTTCCAAATACAATGACTAATTTGCTAGATTTATTTGTCTGTAGCTAATTTGGTTGATAGGCTAAAGTACAATATTTATATTAGGCTCTTTATTCCAAAACATAATATGGAATATAAAAAATAATGAATATAAAATAGATATTCTTATTAAAAAAGAAAACCTTAAGATTATAGTAACTCAGTCAGACCCTTCAATTGTTGTTTGAGATGATAGATATATACATTGATAACAAATAAAACCCACATATTCGTCTATACAAAACTTTAATCCAAACGTATAATTTTTTATCGTTCTTCATCAAAACCCTATAAAATTAATTAAACCCTTAAAATCGTATTCAAGAGCCAACTAAATCACAAGAGATAACAATAAAAATTAGCCTCAAAATTTGAATTCTTAGATCTTAAGAACCTTATACCACCAAACACTGACAACTGGGCTAATACCATGGTGCATGGTGGATTTTACTGTATATTTTATTCATTTGTAGTTGGATTGACTAGTAAAGGGGTGTAGTTTGCTGACTATCCTAGCGGGATAATAACGTAACTCAGTTTGAGCAGTTGGGTGATGCCTTTCTCACTGTCTAATTGTATTGTGCTGACTAACGCCAAGCAAAGTCGCCATCGTTATTGACATTATCGATGCCGTAATTAGTTTGCTAATCATCTATCACACGGCACCTCTCTTTAATATAATATAGAGGCTTGGGAAGATTCCTAGACGTGCAATTGAAAAGACCAAATGTTTTTAAATAAAGTCTCAAATTATTGTGTTTGATTGTATAGTAGTAGAAGGGTGAGTCATGTAAGAGATCTAAAAATTTTAAATGAAAGGTCATGGAGTGACGCTTGATAGTAACATATTACCTTTTAATCTTTAAGTAAATTTTTAAATAAAATAAAACTTTTTTAATCTTTTTAATGTACTTAATTTTTATTTTATCTTACCACACCATAACCCACAAGGACGGTCAAATGAAAGCTGAGATCGAACAATTGGGTCATAAGTCAAAGGCCAAGATTGGGCTAGTACGATCCACCATGCATGGATCTACCTCACTAGGGCATACAGATTCTAGTGTTGCTTACAATACTCAATTGCATTGTACCCCTTCTTACCATGTGTCCAAGCACATGAGCACAACTAAAGGCGACAACACATGGGGGAAGCATCTCTTTCTCGAGAGGCATGAAACAATTAAATTCTGAGGTATTAATAACTATGTGAAGTGCTTATTTTTCTTTTTTCATAATCTAAGTGTCAAAAGTATTATTTTGGGGAGGTCTCAAGCTATGTTGACTGTCTATGTCTAACAAAGAAAACCATTTATGTCTTAAGTAATAACACGAGGAGAGAGAGGCAAACTAGTAGATTAAAGTAAAACATAGCTCAAACGTCGTTAAAAAATTTTTTAATTATTTAGTGACGAAATATTTTGTCCCTAAATTTAAAATTTTAATTAAAAATATTAAAAATATTTAGTGACAAAATATTTTGTTGCTAAATTTAAAATAAAAAATAAAAAATTTGACAACGAAATATTTGTCACTAAGACATTTTTAATTAGCGATGAAAATTTTTTATCGCTAAATTAGTCACTAAATTACGAATTTTTTATAATGTTTATTGATATAAATCCTTGAAACATTCAATCTTATTATTTCTTGAGCCCTCCAAGTGATAATGTTTCTTTTTTTTTATCTTGTTAAGGCAAGGTTAAACTTCAATTCAAATTCATCAAGTCTCTGTGTTCATTGTAATTTTATTTCTAGTGAATATAAAATATTTTTTTAATTTAGTAAAGAAACATATATATATATATATAATAAAGTGTCATTTCAAATCCTTATGTATCCAAATTAGACCCAACTTAAAATATTTGAGATAATAAATTTAAAATTATGAATAACAAAATAAGGATCCAATGAACTTTATATATCCAAATTAGCTTTTGATTTCTAAACCAATTTTTAATAATAATAATAGTCCCCTAATGCTTGAATCCAGAAATATTTTAATGGAAAATTGAAGAAGCAAAAATAATCTTTGATTTCTTCTTCAAAAGAGTGATAATCGTAGAATAGCCAAATCATAGAATAGCCATGATTTGATTAATAAACAAAGTGATTGTTGACATGTAGAGAGGGTATCATAGTGATTGTTGACTTTTCTTCCGCCACAGCCACAGCTACAGCCACAGCCACGGGCTTATTCAATCATATTCGTTGAAGAGTAATGATCTGCTGCCTTTGCTGACGTGGCAGTAGACCATTGGGTGGGTGGATGGGACCGCTGACGGGAACTCACCCACACCTGGGCAACATAATTGATGCCGGGAACAGAGTTAGTTCTACGCGGGTCCGACGAATCTATCAAGTGGCTCACAAAAAGGGAATAAAAAGATGATTTTTTTTCATCTACTTTGCAAATTTGCAAAGTGGGTTACTGTCCCCCCCTAGCTCTGAGCGTCTCCTCTACTTGCCATGGCCACTGCTCGCCTCTCCATCGCGCCTCGCTACAATCACCCGGCCTCGTCTTTGTTGCCTCGCCGACAATCGATGTAGCGACTGTCGGTGAGGCAACGGAGGCAAAGTCGAGCGACTACAGCTAGGCGCGACAGAGAGACGAGCGACGGCCATGGCAAGCAGGGGAGATGCGTAGGGCAGGGGGGAATCCATTAGAAGGGGAGGAAGAGAGCAGGGTGTGGGGGCAAAATGGTTTTTTTGCCCCCTTTCGGTAAATCCGTCGATAAACCCGTCGGGCTCTCTAACATTTTCCATAATAAAATGCCTCACTAACCTAAAACAGGATCTCAACTTCTTCTTTAAATACTTTTAGAACTAATACATCAAGATGAAAAGAATGTCATTGCTTGTCCAGAAGAAATAACAAAACAAAGGAAAACAAAAATACAACAAAACTAACACATTTATTCTCTAAAATACTCTAATACAGATCATTCCTCATTGGCTGAATACATTTATTCTCTAATGTGTTGCTTTCTTCTTTTTCTTCTTCTTCTTCTTCTTCAATCTTCCTCTATAAGATATGGAGAAGGAAGCCTTACAAGCAAGAAAGCCTCTTCTGTACGTAAGCTTAAACACATATAGGGGGAGAGAGACAGAGAGAGAATGATTAATGATAAGGAAGCCATGGATGCAGAGGCAAAGGTATTGCTTGATGCCAAAGCAGAGATATGGCAACAGATGCTAAGCTTTGCAGACGCCATGGCACTCAAGTCTGCGGTGGAACTTCGCATAGCTGACATTATTCATTCTTCCGGCTGTCCAATCAGCCTATCCCAAATCGCCGCCGGCATAGACTCTCCTTCCCCGGATATCATTACCCTGGGGCGGATCATGAGATTTCTGGTTCGGAAAAAGATTTTCACAGCCACTCCTCCGTCGGTTGATGGCGGAGAGACCCTCTACGGGTTGAACCACGCCTCCAAGTTCTTGCTGCGCGATGCTGAGCTGAGCCTGGCGCCGATGGTACTGATGGCGAGCGACCCCAGGGCATTAGCACCCTGGCAATGCTTCAGCAGGTGTGTGCGGGAAGGTGGGATTGCATTCGAAAAGGCTCATGGCAAAGGGATATGGGATTATGGCTCCGCCAACCCAGATTTCAACAAGGTCTTCAACGCTGCAATGGGATGTAGCGCCAAGGTAATCACTGCCGAAATCGTCGCTGCGTACAAAGATGGATTTCATTCCATTGGGTCGCTCGTGGATGTGGGCGGTGGGATTGGAACGTCCATATCCGAGATCACCAAGGCCTATCCACACATCAAAGCAATCAACTATGATTTGCCACATGTGGTGGCCACAGCACCTGAGTACCCAGGAGTTACTCATATTGGAGGTGACTTGTTTGAGTCTGTTCCAGAGGCTGATGCAGTTTTCATGAAGGTAATGGATTTAAATTTGGAAATATTTTAACACACACAAAAAGAATAGTTATTATTTGTTAACTGTCTAGATGGTTTAATTCATGCTCTAATCATGAATTCGTGCAGTGGATCTTGCATCATTGGAGCGACGAAAACTGTGTGAAGATCTTGAAGAACTGCCGGAAGGCAATCCCAGAGAAGACAGGAAAGGTGATTCTAGTGGAAGTGGTTCTGCAGCCAGACGGTGAAAACATGTTTGACAACACAGGATTTGTATTCGATCTCATAATGGTTGCTCACAGCTCTGGTGGAAAAGAGAGAACTGAGGCTGAATGGAAACGAGTGCTGGAGAAAGGAGGCTTCCCACGCTATAACATCATCCGGATCCAAGATTTGCCTTCTATCATTGAGGCCTATCCAAACTGAATCATTCTCTCTCTAGTCCCTCCATGTATGGTCCGACCATGGGTGTCTTTGTCAACCCAGACTTTCAAGTAACCAGGCAAAATGAATAATATGAAATAGGCTCAGAATCATTTTGGTTTCTGTTTCACTGTTGAAAAATAGGCTCAATTATTGATTTTTTTTCTTTTTTATTGAATTGTTATTTCTTTCTTCTTTTGTTTAAGGTGTTGGCTTATTTCCATTTAAAAAGTTCTATGCTTTATGAGAGAGTAGGGCTCAGAACCAAAAAAGGAACTGAAGTGACAGTGAAGTTGAGAATGGTAAGAAAAGTTCCATTTAAAAAGGACCAAAGCTTAATTACTGATTAATTATATTTCTTATTAAGTAGATACATCTTATAATTATTCTCAACCATATTCATATTGTAACGACTCGTTAGTGGGTCTAAGCACTATTGGTAATTTATTTCAAGTATTTGATTTTTTTTTCCTCAATTAATTGTGAAAATAATTTGTGTTGATAAAAGAAAAATTAATGAAAATAATAACTATGTGGGATGAGAAAGGTAAGTGAAATAAAAATTTGTAAGCTTATGTAAATGAAGTTTAATTGCATAGAAGAGTCCAAGTTGTGGACTAAATGGGCTTGGGCCCAATATGAGTGGATTTTTGATTTGGGCTTAGGCCCATGTATATAATATGAGATTGAATTAAATAAAGGGAAAACAAATGAAAAGGAGATGACAAATGACCATAAGGGGCATTGATATTTAGGTGGTGTGTGTGTAGTGGAGGGCATAATTGGAAATTTCCAAAGAATGGGATGGTTGGAGTGGGACGACAACCCATCTCCCCCCATTCCTTCTTGCTTCCCAATCACTTATTCTTCTTTTTTCTCTCTATTCTCTCTTTCTCTTCCTCTCGTTCATCTCTTCTTCTTCCTCTTCATTTCCTTCTTTTATTTTCTCCATTCCATTTCTCTTTGTTGGAGTTTCAAGTGAAAATTTGCAAATTTTGGAGTGTTTTTCATCTCTTGGAGTTGCACCATTTAAGGCAAGTTCTCTTGTACTTTCTTTTAATGGTTGTGCAAGTATTTCCTTCATTTCTTCTCCATTTCATTGCAACAAGCTTCCCTTATAAATATTGTAATCTTTCATGAAAGTGTCTGATTGTTTTTGTAGGAGCCCAAGCTAGGGACCCACAAGAAAGATGACATTTTTCCAAATCAGTTAGAAGCATTCGCACACATTCTTCTTTTATTGAACACGGAAACCACACCCGTACATTTTTACTCATAAGCATACTTAATAGGGTTCACATGCCCAAATACCAACGTAACTTAATATTACATACCACATTAGGGTCCATAAACCCACCATGTCCCCTTAGGGGTACAATCTAAAACATAAACCAAACGTAATTTAATATTACACAGCACAAAACTCCCCTAGAGACCTTTGATTAAGACGGCTCTGTACACACTGCTACCCCATGGATCCTGATTCACTTGGCTCGCCCTCTACTTTAGTCTTATCCTTACCTGGAATGATGCAAGCAAACATGAGCCACAAGGTCCAGCAAGTATAACTGGAAAAAAGTGAGCATAAGAGCCATGAGTATCAAGAAGCAAAGAATACATGAATGCCATTTAAGGTACTTTCACATGATAAAATGATGTAACATGCATCCATGCTCATATGCAGTACTTTTTAGAACTATAAACATGGGACCGAAGTCTGAAACCTTGGGATCGAAGTCCAACTTTGAGCTCAGCACTTTCTCTGCAGATATATCATACGGACTCGTCTGCTGCGCGCATCTTGAGGCCTTTACATATTTTTAAAAACCATTTTCATGTATATGCTTTATGCGTTATCGTAACATGCATATTTGTAATAACTTCTCATGTATATAATTGGCATGCAATTAACGAAACAATATGCACAATGGGGCAACATTCATGCAAGACAACATCAACTCTTGCATGTCCACAATAAAGAATCATTCCCAACGAAAGATAGGGTGATACAAACCCTATTTGAGATTCAATAGGTATAAATGTAAATCATGGAATAATTTACTGGCAAAGGGGAAATAACTTGTAAAATAGGAAAATAACATGGAATTTAAAAAATTAAGTGATATGATCTTGCAATGACAAGAGTTATAAAATAAATCTTGTAATTTAAAACATAACTTGTGAAAAGAGGAATTGAACTTGTAAAATAGGAAAAAAACTTGCAATTTAAAAGATCAGGAACCAAGAGCTCGCATATTAATAAGAAAACTGAGATCTTGCCTCTTAAATGGAACAAAGAGGAAGAATAACTTACCTTAATAGGAATAAGAACTTAAAAATTAAAAACATGAACTTGAGAAGAGGAAGAAACTGAACTTGCAAGATAGGAATAAGAACTTGCAAAAACTAGGAAGAGAACTTGCCTTAAATATTTTATTAATCTTTGTAGCATACCGAGATTGCTTATGTCAAGCCCAAACTCAAACGGTAGAATTTTCCTTAATTTCTCCAAAATTTTCCTTAATTTTTCCCTAAAATTCTCACGTTTCTCTCAAGCTTCATCTCCCCAAAACTCTCCCATTCCACTACCTATTTATAGGCTAAGGAGATAGGAATGTTGCAAGGCATCATGGCAGCAAAATTATTAAGTTTTTGAGAGCAAAAAAAAAGCATTTGGATGCGTATGAGGCAGCTGGCGCGGCTGGCAGCCGCGTGGCCTCACAACAGGGGCACGTAGGGCCTTGCGTGGCACGGCTGTCCGCGTATGGGCGCGCGACCGCACGCATGCTGGCTTCCTGGCCGCGCGCTTGCGTGCGCATGGGCCCCTGCGGGGCCATGCGCGGGCGCCTGGAAACGGCATCGTTGGCGCCTTGTTTGCTAAGAAAAAAATTTCCCAGATTTTTCCTTTGCTCCAGCCAAGATTCGATCACCCCACCCCTTACCTACACACGTGCACACTTAACCACTTGCTCTAGCGCCTCCCTTGCTTTCTAAATTTGCTACTAAATTATTAAGGAGATTCCAGTTTCCAAATTTACACTTTAACCCCAAAAATTTCTAAAATTAACCCAAATCATTTTATTTTATTCTTTCCATAAATACTTTCAAACAAGATAATTAATTACCTATTTCCATAAACTATTATTTTTCCTTAAATCCCCAAATTTTCATAATGACCTCAATAATTTCGAATAACTACCAAAACCCACTTGATAATTTTAATTTTTCTCCAATTAATTTCTTACACCCAAATTAACATTAATTCATAAATAAACGGGTCGTTATAGTTTTCATTGTCGTATCTTAGTGGGTTTTTCATAGGCATGAAGTTGGGTCTTGTTTATGTGTTCGTTGGGGGTTTTTTTTACCCTATTTTTATTTCAAGGAATGACTTTGGTAGGTTAGGAAGCTAGATGAGGGGGTTTTGGTGTGTTTGGTATTCATTTCGTATGTTTTTTATTGCGTCGAGTCGACTTATCTATGGGTTAAGTCGACTCGGCAGAGGCTTGTCATTGCAGTCATTTTTCTCATTGTTCTCAGATAAGTTGACTTATTTTTCTCTTAAGTCGACTTATCCTCTCCTTAAGTTGACTTAGTGAATTCTGCCAACACTGCGCATGTTACGCTATTTTGCCCATAACTTTTGATGTAAAAGTTGAAATTAAGATATGTTTGAAGCTTCATAAACTAGACTTTGAGGGCTTCGGTTTGATATATAATATCATATACTTTGGTTATGATTTGAGTTGGTTAAGGCTTTCCTAAATCCAAATTGAGTATGATCATTGATCTAAGTTGCTATAAATTGCTTCCTCTAACATCACCCAATCCTCCAAAATGCTAGGATGTGATTGGAGACATATAGATATGTACATACATGGGCTCATGAATGAATATGTTATTGAGATGCTTAAATGTGCATGATGTTCTTGATGTGTACATTTCTATAATGGAGCATGTATGTTATATTTATGTGAGATCTCATGCATTGAAGTCAAAGAAGTCACTCCATAAATTCAAGAAGCTTGGATGACATGGAAGAGGAATCTGATTCATTTAGTTCAAAAGAAAATTCAGAAATAGTTTTTGGTGATCGTTAGGCCACAAAACAATTAGCAAGAGCTCTTAAAGGGATAGAAAGAAGTATCCAAGTTCACGTGCTGGACTTCGAAGGAAAGTTAGATCCTGATGAATACTGTGATCGGATTGTGTCTTTGGTGTTGTATCATATTTTTTGGTATATGAGAAAATGTGTTTGATGAAAAACCATATGAAAATCTCATATTTCGAAATAAGTTTTTCATATTTTGAAACATGTATGATTAGTGTTTTGACGCTAAAGGTCAAATATTTTAAAAATTCATTTTTTATCATATCATGCTTCGAAACTATGTTTCTATGTTTCGAAACATAGTTCTGTAATGTTTCTATTCGAAATGCTCTTCAATATGGTTGAAGAAATTCAATTTTATGCATCATGTTTCGAAACATCAGTCTGCCATGTTTCTAAACTTGTTTCAAGATGTATATTAAAAACGGTTCAAGTTTTGCTTAATCTATATGATGTATTTCGAAATCTAAGCCTACATTTCGAAACCTATTTAGTATATTTTGAAACCTTTGTCAGCAGTGTATCCTTGTTCAACATGTTTTAAAACATGTTTCTAAAGTATGTTTCGAAACCTACTTTTCATATTTCGAAACACCTGACTCTGTTAGAAGAATTTCAAAAATCTGTCATGACTTTGCACTTTATTTGAAAAGATATTTTAAAAATCTATTTTTAAAATTATACCCATACCTTGATGTTCAAATTTCAGATATGTTTTAAGTGGAGAATAAAACCAAATCATTTTGTTTTTTAAAGAGAATTTTTCCGCCCATTTTTTCTCTTGGTGCATATCCAGCTGTAAAGGCTGTATGTTTCGAAACATGTTATGTGTGTTTTGAAACCTCTGTGTAAAAATGTGTTGTTTCGAAACCTGATAAGTATATTTCGAAACCTACTTTCTTATCTTGTCTCTAACGGTTATAATTAGCCAAAAGTCTATCCATTTATTATATATATCAGCTCTTTGAAGACAAGAAGTCTTTCTCCCAAGTATACACAATTTTTACACATCTACAAGAGATTTTTTCCACAAGCACAAGTGAACAAAGCTCTTTTAACAAACTCTCAAAGAAGTTCCTTTCAATCATTCCTTGGTGTGCATTATGGTACAAACAGGAGAAGCAAGCAAAATCCAAAGCTCTCATTTCTTCAAGATCTCCTCACTCCATACCAATAGGTTTGCTATAACTATTTGGTAAGGTGTTTTAAATTATATTCAAAATTATTGGGTTGTAAAAGATAAGTATTATTTATCTTATTGTAAGGTTTGAGTTGAGCCCGTAAAAACTCAGTGTATAAGGTTTTAGGGTGAACCGTGGTAAAACCCTTGGTCTCATTGATCATTAGTAAAAGTGATTGTGGTTTGCAAATCCTTTAAGTGGGTAAGCTTGAAGGTAGTGGAGTAGGAAAATGTTGAACCACTATAAATCTTGTGTGTACTTGATTTCTTGTTCCTACTTGTTATTCTTGTTCATGTTGTTTAAAAGAATCATTTTTGAAAATCTAAAGGTGTTTTATTATTTGCAAATCAGTGAACACTATTTCGAAACACACCTTAGTAGGTTTCGAAACATACCTGCCAGTAAGTTTTATTTCGAAACATACTCATCTATATTTCGAAACATACTTAACAGAAAGGTTTGTTTCGAAACATAGTATCCTGCAAACCAAAGTTTTCAAGTTATTTAAAAATTTACCCAAATCCCAATTCACCCCCCTCTTGGGATATACTTGCCATTATATAGAACTAACATTTGGAAGTATTCTTTGAATGGAAAAACTTGATAGAAGAAAGAAAGATGCAGTTTGTCGCTATAAAATTGAAGGGCCATGCTTTGGTTTGGTGGCAGCAATATCAAGGAAGTCGAGATCGGCGAAGAGTCCCAAGAGTTCACACATGGGCAGAGATGAAGTTAAAGTTGGATGAGAAATTTCTTCCGCTAGATTACTCACAGTCCTTGTACCAGAAGTTCCACCGTCTTTACTATCGCAATGAACAATCTATGGCTGATTACACAGAGCAATTCCATAAGTTGTTGGGTCGGATTAATCTTATGGAAATAAATGATCAGCTTGTTGCAAGAAACACAAGTGGTTTCAAAGTCAATCTTCAAGGGGAGTTAATGATGCATCCCATCCATTCGCTTGAAGAGGCATGTCAAATGGTGCTTAAAGCAAAGGAAAAATTTAAATGGGCCTCTTTTAGAAAAGATGACCGCAGTAAAGGTTTGAAAGCAAAGATAGTGATCCCCAACAAAAAAAACTTTAGCACCCAACTTTGAGCATCCAAACCCACATATTGGGGGAGGGAAAAAGGACCATGGTAAAATTAGATCTTCAGGTTTCAAGTGTGGTGAGGCTGGTCATCATGCATATGAATGTCCTTCCAAGAAAGCTGAGGAGAATGTTGTTCAAGAAGGACAAGAAGAAAAAGATGAAGAGCCTAAAGGTGCAACTGAAAAGGAGTATTGTGAACCTGACTGCGATGTTGAAAGTCTTGTGATTCGACGGGTAATGACTGTTCAAGAAGATGATCAATGGCTCTTCTTCCAAACTTATTGCTTGACCAATGAAAAAAAGTGTATCTTGATGGTTGATACTAGAAGTGTAGAAAATATGGTGTCCAACACGATGGTCGAAAAGTTGAAACTTCCATTTGAGCAGCATCCTAAACCCTACAAGGTGTCATGGTTCAAGAAAGGAGGAGAGGTTTTGGTAACACAAAGATGCCAGGTGAAATTCTCCATTGGAAAGTATGAAGACAAGCTTTATTTTGACGTCCATCTTATGGACGCTTGTTACTTACTCCTTGGGAGACCATGGCAATATGATCAATGTGCTCAACATGATGGGAGGAAGAACACCTACATAGTTAAGAAAGGTGGGGTAACATTTGTGTTGAACCCTTTGAAGGATGCCACCACGAGTGTGGCATCTCAAGGCACGGTTAACTTGCTGTCCTATAGAGTTTTCGAACAAGTTTTCAATAAAGAAAAGGTGGCATGTGCTTTGGTGGTTATAGGGGAAGATAAGGAAGATGCTAGAGATGTTCCTGAAGAAGTTTCAAGTCTATTCCATAGATTTGAAGGTTTAGTTCCGGATGAATTACTTGCTTGCTTGCCTCATCTTCATGATATTCAACATCAAATTGATTTTCATACCAAGTGTAATCTTTCCTAACTTGGCTCATTATAGAATGTCACCTAATGAACATGCTAAATTGGAAAGACAAGCTGAAGAATTGCTAAAAAAGGGGTTGATTAGGGTGTCATTAAGTCCATGCGTTGGACTAACTCTTCTAACATAAAAAAAAATGATGGAACTTGGAGGATGCGTATTGATAGTAGGGCAATAAACAAGATAACAGTGAAGTATCGATTCCCGATCCCCCGTCTCAATGATATGTTTGATATGATTTGTGGTGCAAAGGTCTTTTCTAAAATTGATCTTAGGAGTGGATATCATCAAATTCAAATTAAATTTGGAGATGAATGGAAAGTAGCTTTTAAAACAAAGAATGGCTTGTTTGAATGGCTAGTCATGCCATTTGGGCTTTCTAACGCCCCAAGCACTTTCATGAGTTGATGACTCAAGCTTTGAAGGATTTTTTGGGAAAATATGTTGTTGTTTACTTTGACGACATCTTGGTGTATAACCATGATAGAATTCAGCATGTGGAGCGTCTACGAAATGTGTTCAAAGTCTCGCATGACAACCAGCTCTATATTAACTTAAAGAAGTGTTCCTTTATCACTGATTGAGTTGTATTTCTAGGTTATATTGTGAGTGCAGAGGGGATGCAAATGGATGAGAAAAAGGTAAGGGCGATTCTTGATTGGCCAACCCTAAGAAGTTTTACGAAAGTGCAAGGCTTATATGGCTCAGCTTCTTTTTATTGACATTTCATCAAAAACTTCAGCACCTTGTTGCTCCTATGATGGATGTCTTGAAATGAAAGGAGTTTCAGTCGACTAAGGAAGCACAAAGGAGTTTTCAACTTTTGAAGGGAAAGCTTGTGGAAGCTCTAGTGCTAGCTCTACCCAACTTTTCAAAAATATTCCAAGAGTGTGATGCTTCAAATGTGGGTATAGGTGTTGTCCTAATGCAAGAAAGGAGCCCAATTGCTTATTTCAACGAGAAATTAACTGATGCCAAGAAGAGGTATTCAACTTATGACAAAGAGTTGTATGCAATTGTGCAAGCGTTGCAACATTGAAAAGAGTACCTTGTTGGTGTGGAGTTTGTTCTCTATTCAGACCATGAAGCTCTAAGATTTCTCAAGGCATAAAAGAAGCTGAATTCTTGACATGCTGGGTGGGTATCTTACATGGAAAAGTTCAGTTTTGTTCTAAATCACAAAGAAGGTACCTTTACAAGGTTGCTGACGCTTTGAGTAGAAGATATAGCTTGTTGATTGCACTCTCTCTCAAAATTGTTGGCTTTGATCTCTTACTAGAATACTATGCAACGGATGCTTTCTTTTCAAAGGTTTTGCAAGAGTTAAGTGATGGAAGAAGCCAAGACTATTTGCTCGTGAATAGGTATCTTTTTAGGGGAAATCAATTGTGTGTTCTAGAGGGATCATTGAGGCTTTTTATCATTCAAGAGTTGCATGGTGGTGGACTTGGCAAGCATTTTAGAAGGGACAAAATTGAACTGCTAGTTAAAGAACATTATTTTTTACTGTCCTTGAAGCGAGATGTTGCTCGTTTTGTGAAAAGATTCTTGGTGTGTCAAAAGGCCAAATGAGGAGTGCAAATATAGGTTTATACCAACCATTTCCTATCCCTAATGCTCATTGGGAGGATATTTCAATGGACTTTGTTATAAAGCTTGCCAAGAACACAGCATGGGTATGATTGCATCTTTGTAATTGTTGACTGCTTCTCAAAAATGGCTCACTTTATACCATGCAAGAACTCTACTAATGCTTCCCATGCTGCTACCTTATTTTTTCGAGAGATAGTTTGTTTGCATGGGATTCAGAAATCAATTGTATGAGATCGTGATGTTCGATTTATGAGTCACTTTTGGAAGACACTTTGGAAGCTTTTTGGAACTCAACTGCAGTTTTCTATTGCTTATCATCCTCAAACTGACCGCCAAACTAAAGTGGTGAACAAATCGCTTGGAAATTTATTGAGAAGTCTAGTGGGGGACAGTCCAAAGAGATGGGAGTTCGTCATTCCTCAAGCTAAGTTTTCCTATAATAGTTCTTTCAATCGATCAACTAAAAAGGCCCCATTTGAGGTGATTTATGGTCGAAAACCCCATCAAGTTATGGATCTTTTTCCATTAAGTAACCAAGTTTGGGTTAGCATGGATGCGGAGGAGTTTGCAACCCACATCAAAAGCATTCATGATCAAGTTCGAGAGCACTTAAAGGAAGCTTCTAAGTATTACAAAACTAAGGCTGATACACACTAGAGGAATAACGAGTTTGAGAAGGGTGATTTGGTTATGGTTATCTATGCAAGAAGAGATTTCCAGCGGGATCTTATAACAAGCTCAAGCAAAGGAAGTTTGGGCCATACCGAATGATTAAGAAGCTTGGGCTAAATGCTTACCGATTGGAGTTGCCACAAGGGTTATCAATCAGCCTGATCTTTAACATCAGTGATTTGAATGCTTATTATGGAGACGACGATAGTGATTCCTTGAAGTTTAAAGAATTGATTGCTTCACTAGAAAATTCCCATCAAGAAATCATTGATGTCCTGGATGTTCGTTCAACCACTACTCGACGAGGAACCTATACGCAATATCTGGTTCATTAGATAGGAAAAACGCATTGTGAAGATGCATGGGTGTTAGCTCAATAACTCAAGAACCTTAATGAAAGGCTTTGGGAAGATTTGGTTACAAATTCCAAGAAGACTTCTTTTTCAACGGAAGAGAATGATGCAGAAGCATACTCGGGAGACGAGAAATATATTTTATTTTATTTTATTTTATTCTCTGGTGTTAGTCTTTGAAAACCTTTTGACTTCTATGTCTTATGAATGTGTGTTGTTTGTCTTGGAAATATGGCTTGCTTTGGAAAGTCCTAAAGCAATAAGTGTCTAGGGAAAATAACTCGGAGTATCTTTTGTAATCTCTATATATATCTTTGTGAATGGAAATCTAGGGAGTTTTTGAGAATATATATATATATATATTGCAAGTCCTTTCCTTGCCTAAAGTGAGTGAGTCATTTTAAATATCAAATGTGTGGCTTGGTCATGTGAGCGTCTTCCGCGATTAGAAATGTCAAGTGATGTCGGTTGCCTCCGGTCGAGTGATTCTTGGAATTATCCTAACCTTGTAGGTTCTGGCCTGTATCATGCCTTTACCTAGAAAGAAGAGAAGCAATAGTGAGTCACAAGACTCAGCAAGCATATAAGAAAAGAAAGACTGAAAAGAGTAAGGAAGTTAGAGAGTAACCCGCACCCCACATGCAACAACCATGCATAACATGCCCATGAAACACATGACAAATATAAAGAAATACTACGTAGTAAAATATGCACATATCAGTCCTTGGGGCCCACATAAGACACGACAACACCCAAGTCCAGGTCGCAAACCTATCACTACTCTGAAAGGCAACATAACCCGCCACCTGCCTCAAAGATCCCAGGGTGGGTGCGACCACACCTGAAATGGCATGCTAAACTCGTCTGTGAACATAACCCCGGTGCGAAAACCTCCATTATCGAAACAGTTGTGCTATAATACCACATGTTGGCATGAGGTTGCCACGTAATTTGGATGAGTTTAAAATACCAAAAAATTGGTTTGATAATAAAATAAATTGTCGAATTGATGGCAAGGAATGCCTTGGAACTTAGATACCTAAAGATAAGGGTATGAAATCAATGAGCGTCTCGAGACAGAATTTATGATGCCGAAAGAAATCAATTTCAAGATGATTTTTAGTAGAACTAAGTTATAGCCTGAAAGATCGAATGATGGTAAGGGGCTTCCGAGAAATCCCCAGAATGCTATAGAGGCTCTAATTTTGTGACTAGAACAACCCTTAAGTGGTTTCAGGATAAAACAAAAGGGTTTACAATTGAAACATATATTTGGGGCCTTAGTATAATTTTCAATTCTAGTTGAAAAGAGATTGAAAATGATATTTTTTTCAAATTTTTTGGGCTAATTGAGGAGCACGGAACTTAGGGGCTCATGTGGTGAAATATCAAAGTCTAAGGACTTGAGGAAAATGGCCAAAATGCAAAAGGAATTTGCCAGGGGGTCAAAGTGTAATTTTCAAAAATACTGTAGCAAGCATGGTCGGACCTGCCACTGCACATGGGACAAAATCTGGCAATGGAATGACTTGATCTTGCCAGGGAATGACCAAGCATACGGCTTAGGAAACGTGTGAGCAAAGCTATTACCGATGATTAACCAAAGAATGACAAAATTTCACCTATAATTAGGTGAGGGTTTCGGCCAATTTTAGAGCATCCCTTTGCTCAAGTTTTGGTGAGTTTTTGAGAGATTTGATAGAGGGCTTTTGCTCTAGAGGTATTGGGCATCATTTCTGGAGAATTTGGTGTGGTTTCATCAAGGTTTGAGGGTGTTCCGAGAGGTAGTCAAAAATTGCAGCGGTCGTTGGAGCCGAAAGTTTAATCGTTCGATTGGGGCATTTTCTTATGGTGTTTCGGGCCAAGGAGTGTGACATTGGGATCGACTTGAGGAGGGTTTGAGGTGGTGCAAGAATCTCTGTCATCGGAGCATCTCCGACAACTGGAGAAAGAAAGAAGATGATAGGCACGTGCATCACATGCATTAGTTTTCACGCGTAGGAGGGTGGGTAGCGCATGGGGACAAGGTATTTTTTGAATTTTTTAAAAATATTTTTAGAAAAATATTTTATGAATTATGGTGGAGAAAAATTTGGGAAAATACTTGAGGTATTTTTTTTTGGAATTTTTGAGTAGAAAATGGAAAGAAAATAAAGGAAAATTATGGAAAAAATAGATGTTGATATTCTTTTGAATAAATATGATGTCTAGAGATCGTTGAGGCTCGAGGTTGAGTAATAATACGATTATTGATGCCTGGCAAGAAAATCGAGGTTGCCATGAGAATCGAGGTATTCTGAATTACAATTAAGATGAGTGATTCTCCTATCAACTTGGTTTATTTTGGGTGGTTCGACCCTATAATTGATTTTGTTTCATGCAATGGTTTTGGCATGTGAATGGCTGATTTCATGTCGATGGTTTATCCAAATCGGTTATTTTCGTGTGCATTTAAAACGTGTATTAAAATGTCATTTTATATAATGCATCATTACATGTTGTGGTGATGGCATTAGCATATATGTTGGACATGGGTAGTGTTCCGGGATGCTTTTGAGTGGGAACGTAATCTCTAACGTGATTGTGGTGAGCCGGGTTCTTGCGTTGATATTGAACCTCTCGTGTCAGGAGTGGTAACTTTTGTTCCTGAGATGTCAGAGAGATGTGTTGATGTTGCCCTTCTTAAACTAAGATTGTGTTGTGCCAATGCGTCGATGTGATTGTGTTACCTTTAGAGAGATTTGCTCTTTTTTCGTGGCATGGGTTAAGCGCTGTATGGGATTCTCTAGGGTTGGGACATGTCAGGATATGTTTACTATTCATGGTCTTGCATACATTCACGAAAATGTTTTGAACTCTTACTTAGATGATTCAGTATCTAATTTGGACTATGTCCCCTAGAATATTCAAACGTTTCAGGTGAAAGCAGCGGCGTCAAGGGAAATAAAGTTATCGAGATGTAGTTGATAGTTACATATTAGATCTTTTGTAAGTCTTTTATTATGTACGAGATATTCAGCTGTAAGTGTATTATTTTGATAATGTCATGTTGAATATTGATGGTACGATTTCTATATTATGAGCAAAAGAATTACAGTTATGTATTATCAAGGTTTCAATTTTGTTTTCGCCGATGTGATGATATTACCTATCTTAGTTTATTCCTTTAAGTTGATATGCTGAGAAGGTAAAACGAGATTGTTGGGAATGATTTAGGTTGAGTGTATGTTGAAATTTTTTTTTTTTCTTGAAATCTCGGGTTAACGCACGCTTGGGAAAAGCGGAGTGTTACATGTGCCTCTAATACTGGCACCAAGAATCATGTAGATGAACATATACAATGCAATGATATAATGAGCATAGCTGTGATACATAGCCCCTATAAAACCATGCATCAAGCCACGCTTTCCCATAAAGGAAATCACATACCATGCTATGCCTGTGTAAAGCTACACAAGATATCAAAAATAATCTAATATGTTCGTTCCCAAGCACACAAGTCATGCGGGTCTTGTACATGCAACATCCAACATCCTAGTCCTTGCCCTCAATCAGCATGCATGAGACAATCAAATAAGTGAAACAATGGCTACCACAAATAACCAATTAAACAACCACCAACAGGGTCTAGCTTCATTCCATAAAGAAATTTGGAGAGGAACCTATCTCTCCATGGCCACATGAATAATGAGACCTAAGGCTCCATTTTACCATGTATACCCATTTTTCCACCAAATAGAAGGAGGTCCAAGAGAAACATGACCAGGGGGAAAAATCGAACGCTTTTAAGAATCAAATGAAATTAGCGAGGAGTGGTAGTCATGGATTGACAACAGAAGGAAAGTAACCAGGTAAGAACTTACCTGATATTGTAAAGAAATCCCTTCTTCTTCTTCTTATATTCCTCTTTTGCTTCTTCTTTCTCTTCTCGCACTCTGTCTTCGTGAATATATATAGATGAAGAACAAAAGCATCTGGCGCACACACACACACACACATATATATATATATATGAGAAATAAAGGCTAGTGGGTAAGGACACGTGGCAAGGATGTGGTAAAGTCTGGTGGAAGACATCCACCATAGCCTGGAAGAGAAAATGGAAGCTATCCAAATGAGGGGCAAAGTATTCGGATATAAGGGAGAAAGGGAGACAGAGGCATATCTGAACAACACCCAAGTTATTCGAATGCCTTTTGTTAAACATGGGGTATTCGAATAGACCCTTGGCTTATCTGGATACCTCTTCAAGCTAAGGGTATCCAGATATCTCTTGAGCTATCTGAATATGCCTCCAAAGCCTAAGGCTATTCGGATATCACCTCCCCCATATCCGGATATCTCACCCAAAAACCCACCTATTCAAATATCTAATGCACCATATTCAGATATATCATTCCAAGAACCTAGCCTATTTGGATACCACAAGCTCTATATTCGGATATCTCACACACATATTCGGATACCCTACCCCCATATTTGAATATCACCCCCCCCCCCCATATTAGGATACACACTACAGGAAAAAGTGTCATTGGCGGCGAAGTTTTACCGGCGGTTTTAATAACCGTCGGGAAAACACGACAATTACCGGCGGTTTTTTGAACTGCCGGTGATGGGTCAAAATTACCGGCGGTTTTAAAACCGCCGGTAATGAGATACACATCTCCGGCGGTTTTAAAAAAATCGCCGGTGATTTTGAAACATAACCGGCGGTTTTATCAAACCGCCGGTTGTGTGTAACCATCCTCGGCGGTTTTAAAACCGCCGGGGATAGGATTATATAAGCCCCCCCGCGCACCCAGCCCAATTCTCCCCCCGCGCGCACTCGGCCCAATTCGATCTCTTCCAAAAACCCCCCTGCAAACCCTAACATTCTCTAGCTCGCGCCTCGTTGCCTCCCTCGATCGCTCGCCTCACCTCCCCTCGCCCTCCCTCGATCACTCTCACTCGCTCTCGCCCTCCCTCACTCACTGTCACTCGCTCTCGCCCTCGGCCTCGCCCTCCCTCGCTCACTGTCACTCGCTCTCGCCCTCGGCCTCGCCCTCTCTCGCTCACTCTCACTCGCTGTCGCCCTCGGCCTCGCCCTCCCTCGCTCACTGATCAGTCGCACATGCAACCAGAGAAGTGTTGATTGGAATTGGGGTAAATTACAGTTCGATTGCTCCGCGATAGTTGTTCTTCCTTGATCAGGTTTGTCCCCAGCTTGTGTATAATGTATCTCTATCGTTTATTTATCTGTCTATACGTATGAATCTTGCGTGTTATCCCAGATCCTCTGTTTATCGGTTGAGATTTAGATGATAATTCATTCTATTAGATCATAATTATTGATCAACATTGTTGTTTTTGTGTTGTTTGGTTGGTTGGAAATTGAATTAACCATCCGTGTATATAATAAATTAAGCAAATGCAATTGAAGTGTTAAAATGGATTCAACATTAAATATGATATAACTAATAACAGACACAATTTTGGGAATTTACTCGGTTGGATCGAAATTGAGAATTTGTTGATTTGGTCACAAATTAACTCCCAACTCCAATGCGGGTCTCTAGATGATGCTAGGAAATAATATTATTTATTAGTTTTGGATCTTCAACTATCTAGAAACTGGTATTTTTTAATTAAAAAATTCAATAATCTTATATTTTTATTTTAAAAATACTATCCCTATTTATTACAGATAATAATAATAATAATAATAATAATAATAATAATAATAATAATAATAATAATAATAATAATAATAATACCTAAATATTTAATTATAAGTATTAAAACTCCCATCCTCTAATAAATAGGGATAGTATTTTTAATTAGATAGATGCACAAATATTGTCTAGCCTCTCTTCTATATGGCTCGTTATTTTTGTCTAGATTAGTTTTAATAGTTTTGTCTTGTGACTTCCAAAACATAATAGATTGACCTAATTAAGAATTAGCTCCACATAAGAGTGTTTTTTTTTTCTTTTTTAAAGGTGGAAGACCTACTTTGAAAAGGTGTGAAAACATATAATTTAGAAAGAGTAATAATTAAAGTGCTTCATAACTACTTTCAAAAATTAGCTTCTAATTAGTTTCTTTTATAAAACTAATTTAAAAATGATAGGAACACTAATTATAAACTAGCTAGAATTTGGAGTTTGATGCCACTATTTATAATGGCATTCAAAAATCACTTATTATATATAGTTGCCTACAATTACTCTATACAACTCACAGCCTTAAATATATATATCAGCGCCTCACCTAAACTTTTGGCCCCATATATATCTCTCATTACTACTCAATGCACATTAGCAGGCAATCCAAGTCTGTGTTTGTACCCGTCAACTGAATCAACTTTCTCGGCATTATGTGACCAATGATATATCTAATCAAAAAATTTCAAACAAGCTAGCTACTTAAATTTTTAAACATTTTAAAAAATTTAGTCCTTTTAAGAAACGTTATCATATTTATAAAGATCAAGATAAATTTATCCGAATGATTTGAAGACTATTTGTTAACAAAGGTCATTATTTTCAGCAAACAGTAATTAATGAATAAATTTAATTTATTTTCTGTTCAAATGGTCAAAACATGGAATTCTTTACTAATTTACCATTTTAAAAAATGACAACACCACCACCACTTGCAAAATAAATTATACTTGGTTGTATTTTGTTTCTCTTGTGATTGTATGACTATTACCGATTATATTAACTAAAACTTTAATATATTATAATCCCATTCTTAGAGCACCCTTTGAATCCTTATTCTTAGCAGGTTTGATATATAAATTATTCTAATGGAGCTGAATAAGAGTTGGATTAACATATCGAACAGGCTAGATCCTCGATACGAACAAGGAATTCAGGAGTTCATTCAGTTTGCCTATAGACATAAGTCTCCTGGGGCAAGCATATATTGTCCGTGTATTAAATGTGTTAACAGATATTTTCATAAACGAGATGTTGTGGAGGAACACCTCATTCTGAATGGGTTTGACACTAATTACATAATATGGACGGTTCATGGAGAGTTATATGTGCCTCATCATAGTCGAGAAGAATTTCAAGATCAGGAATGTAATATTGGAGATGATATGGTGGGAATGATACATGATGCACATGGAGTTCCCATAAACAATGTTGGAAGTAGTGAAGAAGCTACGAGATTTTATGAATTGTTGGAGAAGGCAGAAACAGAGTTATGGCCTGGTTGTAAGAACTTTACGACATTATCGTTTATTGTTCGTTTACAACACTTGAAGGTATTGGGTGGGTTGTCGGATAAAATATTTGATATGTTGCTTGAGTTGTTGAATGAGGCATTTCCAGAAGGAGTGTCATTGCCACGATCATATCGAGAGGCTAAGAAATTGAGTGAGGATTTAGGTTTTAAGTACTATAAGTACGATGCATGCCCTAACAATTGTATGCTCTTTTGGAAAGATGCATCAAAGTTGGACAGATGTACTTTTTGTGGGGAGTCAAGGTACAAAGAATACGAGGTGCACGTAGACGACGATATAACGAAGATGAAAAAAGTCGCTTCTAAACAAGTACGACACTTTCCTTTGATCTCGAGACTGCAAAGATTGTTTATGTCTAACAAAACAGCATCGTTAATGAGGTGGCATGAAGAAGGTAGAACAAAGGATGGTATAATGAGGCACCCTGCTGATTCATTGGCTTGGCAATCTTTTGATGAACAACATCCGAAATTCGCTGAAGATAGTCGCAATGTTAGACTTGGGTTGGCTTCTGATGGGTTTAATCCGTTTCGAACAATGACCATTAGCTATAGCATTTGGCCAGTTGTGTTAATGCCATATAATCTACCACCTTGGTTGTGTATGAAACAACCTTACTTCATCTTGTCTTTATTGATTGATGGACCTCGTGCACCAGGAGACAATATTGATGTGTTTCTGCAACCGTTGATTCAAGAGTTACAAGAATTATGGAGCGAGGGGATAGAAACTTATGATGCTTCTAGAAAAGAAATGTTTCACATGCATGCAGCATTGTTGTGGACGATTAATGATTTTCCTGCGTATGCTAATTTATCTGGATGGAGTACTCGAGGAAGAGTTGCTTGTCCTTGTTGCATGAAAGAGACGGAGTCCAAATGGTTAAAACATGGTGGTAAGTTTTGTTATATGGGTCACCGTAGATTCTTGGAGGACATGAGTCATCATTTTCGGTTAGACAAGAAGAATTTTGATGGAACCATTGAGAACCGTGTTGCTCCTCCTCAGTTATCTGGCCACGATGTATTCAAAGATGTTGAATTTGTTAAGAAGATGTATGGAAATCGTGAGAATTCTGGCACTAGTGTTGGGAGAGGAATGGGTGGTTGGAAAAAACATAGTATATTCTTTGAGCTTCCATATTGGCAAGACAATTTGATCCGACATAATCTTGACGTCATGCACATTGAGAAAAATGTTTGTGACAACATAATTTGGACGTTATTAAATGTTTCAGGTAAAACAAAGGACAACTTGAAAGCACGTCTTGATTTGAAAGAACTAGGGATAAGAAAAAAGTTACATCCTGAAGATCGTTTGGGTGGGAAGAAGTATTTACCTCCTACATCTTTCACGTTGAATCGAGAACAAAAACATGTATTTTTAAAAGTATTGAAAAGTATAAAATCACCCGATGGATTCTCATCAAACATATCACGTCGTGTCCAACTCAAAGAACACACAATGAGTGGACTTAAGAGCCATGACAATCATGTTTTGATGCAACATTTGCTTCCATTGGCAATTAGGAGGGTGTTCAAGAGGAAGTATGTCAGTAAAACTTTGATTGAATTATGCAATTATTTTAAACAGTTGTGTTCTAAAAACATTACAGTAGACGAGTGTAACCAATTGAGGTCACGCATTATATTGGTGCTCTGTCACCTCGAGAAAATATTTCTACCGAGCTTCTTCAATATAATGGAGCATTTAGTTGTTCACCTGCCTGACGAAGTCCAAATTGCGGGACCGGTAATGTTTCGGTGGATGTATCCAGTCGAGAGGTATATTAAGCCATGATTTTTTTTTTATTTGTGAATTTGTTTGTTCGTTTTTAAGTAAATATTGTGAATTTACTTGACAATGTAACTTATCATGTAGGTTCTTATTGACATTGAAAAAGTATGTAAGGACTAGAAGTCATCCAGAAGGATCTATTGCTGAAGGTTATTTAGCAGAAGAGTGTTTGACTTTTTGTGCAAGGTACTTGGATGATGTGGAAACAAAGTTTAATAGGCCGGTTCGAAATTATGAGGGTGCACATGGTCAACCTATCCCAAAAAAAGGGAAATTAGTCACATTGGATGAGATTTCATTGCAGCAAGCCCATCGTTATGTGCTAGCAAATTGTAGTACAATTTCGTCTTATCGAGAGTAAGATTATTATAACTTAATCTGGTTGATCAATTTTATTTCATAATAAAAAAAAATTATACTTTAATTTCATAATTCCTATCATTTGCATACAATGCAGGACACTTACAATCCATTAGATTGGAAAGAAGAGGTGCTAGCAATCGTGAAATTACACAAAAACACCATGAAAACTTCCCATTATGGTTTCAAAAACATGTAAGTGATGTCTTAACATGCTGCCACCACACCCTAAACATCCATATCTAACCATCTTAGAATTTGCATATATTTATTTGCGTAACGAATTATAAACATGTTACAAAACAGGTTTATGAATTGCAAGTAAGTGGTCACAATGTACCCAATGAAGTGAAAACATTAGCTGCTGGGCCTCACTCATGGGCATGGAAGTATTCTGGGTACATCGTAAATGGATTCAAATTCCACACGAGGCGTCGAGAAAGGAGAAGAATGACTCAAAACAGTGGAGTATTACTAACTGCAAATACTGAAAGTTATGCTAGTTCAAAAGATAAACGTCCTATCAGTGGTGATGTTACCTTTTATGGAGTCCTAACAGATGTTGTTGAGATACGATACTCTAACGAATTCAAATTTGTTTTGTTTAAGTGTGATTGGGTTGATAATAACAGAGGGATGAAGGTTGACAGTTTGAATTTCATAACTGTAAATTTTAATTGTTTAATGTATCAAGAGAATAAACCAACAGACGAACCTTTTATACTTGCAACTCAAGCATCACAAGTGTGGTATGTGGCTGATCCTCTTGATGAAGAATGGCACGTTGTCATGAAGATGACACCTAGAGATTTGTATAACATGGGTAAAAGAAATGTGACAGGGAGTTGTGATGAGGAGGATGCTTTAATTAGTAATCATGTTGAAATCAACAATGATCAGTCCTTACATGCAGAGTTAGGAGAATCTGATGAAGACTACTCTTCTGGAGAATCTGATGAGGATGGTATGCTAGTTGATATATCAGATGACGACGACAATTCCATTCCTTATACTGCACATAGTGATGATAATGATTTCTAATATTGAAGTGGCATGTATATGTCTTCCTTGCATAATATTTAATGATGTGGTATGTATATATGTTTATGTTTTTAGCTTTTTATGTTTTGATTTGTTATTTTTGTTTAACCTAAATTGATATGCTAACAGATTATTTTTTACATTCAAATCAATAATAGGCAATTACACTGATGGCACCTAAGAGGCAGACTCGTTGGCCAATTGGATTCATGTCACGTAGTACAGATTCACACCACAATGATTCACAATCAATTCCATCCCATCATCCAACCCCAAACCCAGTCCCGCCACATCCCCATCATCCTGAAGAGGACTTGATCCACTCACAATCCAACTCCCAAAACTCACATAGTCAGCAAGGTAAATACCAAAAATTTATATGAACGATAATAAATTATTATTCTTTCCTAATTCAATCTGAATTTATTGTGTTATTATGTTTTAGCAGGTACAAGCTCCATGTCATCTACTGCCAAGAAAGGAAGAGGAATATCAAGACAAATTTCAAAGTGGGGAAAGGAAAAGATTCATATTGAATTTGATGCTGAAGGACAACCAGTTGGGGAGATGGAAACTAAGTTGGAAACCCAACTAGGTGTGATGGTAAGGAGTATTGCTCCCCTTACATTTACTGATTGGAGATCACCAGGGATGGAACCATATAAGGAGCGCATCTGGCAAGAGGTCTTGGTGAGTAAATAACGTCTCTCTGATTCTTAGTTATTTGACTCTAAACTTTTATACTCTAATAAGGATATCATTGTAGGATAACACTGATGTACCTACAACATGGAGATCAATTTGCTTGCAACATGCTTCCAAGAAGTGGAGAGAATACAAAGCCACCTTGAAGAGGCATTATGATTGCCATGAGACAGATGAGGCTCGCCTGTCAAAAATACCGCCTGGGGTGGACCCAGAACAGTGGAAGGTTCTTGTGGAGTATTGGGGATGTGAGCAAGCACAGGTATGTATGATTTATGTATGGGTGGATATATCAGATGGATTCTCTATGCCTAGTTCTAATATCATATTACAAGTAGGAACTTAGTGTGACAAATCGTGCCAATCGAGATAAGCAAAAGATGGGTCACACCAGCGGTAGGCGATCACATCCTCAGGTTAGACACCAGGTAAGAATAGAATGGATATTAGTTATATATATTTATTGATAATTTAATTAGTAATGCCTAAACTTTAAACATTTAATATATTTCATATCTTATATATGTTTTTAGATGACTATTGAAAGTGGAGATGAGCCAGATAGAATCAAGCTCTTTAGAAAGACACACACCAAAAAGAGCGGAGAGATAGTAGACTCTACATCTTCATATATAATTGTATGTATTTTTAAAATTTGAAAGTTGTAGATATATTTTGTTTCTTTTACTTGTCGACTGATGTAACTAACTTGTGAAATGTTTCTTGAGGAACAAATGGATGAAAGGTTGTCACAAATACCCACAGATGAACAAACCCCAGATTCGGTAGAAGATGTCTTTACTCAAATACTAGGCAAAGATGGGCATGGCAGGGTAAGGATGGGAGGACTTGGAACATGCCCAACTAAGGTTAGACAAAGACAACAGTATCAAGTGCCTCAAGAGCAATATGACCAAATGCGTGCGCAAATTACTGCCGAGCTAGAAGAAAAATTTCAAGTTCAAATCCAAAGTCAAGTTCAAATGCAAGTTCGTGCAATACTTGAGGCAATGGGACATATACCACCAGCTCCAGACAATACACCACAACCGAGACAGGTATGTCGTTCATTAGTGCATTTGATTTAAAATTACATGTTTACTATATATATTAACTAAACTATTTTGAAATATAGCCATCTTCATATGCTAGTGCTTCTGCCACACATGCAAGCACACCATCACCCGAAGCTGAATGCGCTGGATTATCGATACCAGAATGTGATCATCATTTAGAGGTAATTCGCTACCAAATAGTTAATATACTTCAAAATCAAATGCACTATTGATCTTGCCCAATTCCTTGCAAAAACCAAGCCTGCCACTATTAAAACCCATTAACTTTAATCATGCTTTGATAATCTGTGCTTGTGGAAATTTGGTAATTTTGATTTGTTTATTTGGCAATTGGATTTCACTTTCGTTTTGGTTTGGATGGAGGGGCTGAAGAACACACTTTTAGTTTTCTGCATTAATGTGATGCTGTTTATGTTTTGCACTTTTCTTTTTGGACTGGTCATTGAAGTGGCGATTTTACCAATTTACATGGATTCGGAAGTTCAAAATTAGACTATATTAAGTTAACTTTTAAATAGTACTTATATTTTTTAAATATAATAAATGCATGTATTTAAACACCCACAAGTTCTGTTTATGTTTTCTTCACAAGGATTAACTCACGCATTTATTTTTAGAAGTCAGGGACAATTTAACACTTTTGAATGAAATTTCAAATTAACCAATGTATTTGGTTTTAGTTTTACCAGTTCATGAAAAAACAAGTTCTGTTTATGTTAATTTGAATGAAATTTCAAATTAACCTATTGACTAGGTTGCTTTGGGTGGAGGGTTAGTCTTGTAATCCTTTGCTCGGCTCTAGTGAGCTAGCGTTAGTCTTTGCATCTGTGCTTAGTGCATGCTCTCTTCCGGGGCAATCTTCTTCTTGGTGGTTGTCAATGCTTTGGTCTTCATTTACTAAAAAATGAACACAAAATGATATAATTTTTTTAAAATTTTAATTTAATGTACAACAAAGATAGAGAACATGGCAAGAGTACTTGATTTTGAAGGAGTAGAGAGTGAGGACAAAGCAAACTGAGCGTGTCAATGTGTTGGGTGTAGCCATTGCCAATGCTTTTGTGCAGAAAAAGAAGTGGATTTTGATTTCTACCGCTGGAAAAGTTTGATGTGCCGTCAGTTACAGCACTGTCCATCAAACCACCAAGCCTGCCTAACCCTAATCCTAACCAAGCAATTGTAACAGTTGCAACGTTGGATTGATCTAGTTTACCAATAAGCATAAGGTTGTCTACAAACATCAAATATATATTTGAGTATGACACCCTTGCGGTTAGGCCTAATTTAAGGCACCTCCTTTTAATTTTCAAATATTATGCTAGGTATCTCAAAGATTTAAAAAATGGTAATACACAACTATTATATTAGTAAATAATTTTATCTTAGCTGCTAATGTATATTTCCTTCTTTAATACAAATTTTCATATTCACACGCTTAAACTTTTACAGTCACCAAATAATTGCATATGGGAGTTGTCAAAACCATAAGAGGGAACTTCACATGCTCCAGTTCAGCTATTTAAGTGGATTGTTTTTGCTTAAAACAAGGTTGAATGTTGAAATGTTTGAACCCAAGTAAACTTGTTAGCAGAACCAGTTGCCAAATTTAAAAAAGTATTTGCTCAGTCCAGTTATTGGAAACTTTATAACAATGGAAAACGTACTGTGTACTATCTACATGTTCCATTCCTCTCCTAGTAATAAACAGCTCACCTCTTCTCCTTTAATCTGTTTCAAGCTTGTGGTACTGATGATGTTTATATATCTTTTGTTCAAATTTAAAACTAAAATAATTTACCATTCACATGGAAGAAACAGTTTAATTAACAGAATGATTTATAGTTGTGAAATTGAAGTTTATATCAATACACTATTGCCAACAGCCCATTGTAAGTTTGAAATTTATGTTCTTTTTGAAACAGCAATAACAACATGACTTTGCCGTTACTGTTTTACAAATTTTGTATAATATGCAATGTTTATCCCATTATTATTGTGTTTATTTCTGTGTTACACAAAACTGTATTATAAATTATATTGTTCATTATTGATAGGGATAGAGTGGGTAGCCTATTGGAGATGGTGTTGGGATTCAAGATTTCTGTCCCACCAGGGCACATGAGTAAACAACGAATGGGGAGCACAAAAATTGAAAATTAGCACCATCCCTATTTAAAATTACAGGATAGAAAGCATTTGGTTTCTTATTCAATGAACTAATAGGCAGTGATTCTGAATGGTCCTTGGAGATCAAGTGCCTGTTTGATTTTGTTCTTAATTTTCACGTATTCATTTTTAGTTTAAGTTTTCAAATTTTGTGTTTAGTTTTTGTTTTCAGTTGGAAAAATCAAAACTGAACCTTGCTTTGTTCTCATGGATACTCATGATATTATATACTAAGTAATTCTTATTATTCTGTATGATCAGATTAGTGAATTTGTTCACTTGATGAATAGACGAATACCTCGCCACATTGTTGCTGAGGCAATTATTGTGTCCATTGATCCGACCAAGTCTGTAGGGGGAGTAGAGCTAGGTAATGAATTTGTTGAAATTAGTATTCAGAAAGTGCTTAAGCCTTTATATCCATTGCCTCGACAATTTTCTGGGATGCGTGTTTTGAGGGATGCTAATAACAGTAAAACTACGATACCATGGAGGGTCTCAGATGTAAGTGTTTTTATATATAGTTATGCAATTTTGATCATGTTTTATGCAATTTCATAGTTAATGTCCATACTTATAAATCTATTGTTTTTTAATGCAGATCGAAAAAATATGATATACAATTTTGGTTGGAGCAGCATGGTGGTGTAATAAATAGTTATCTGAGGTCACTTAGACATGTTTTAGTTTAGGGTTGATTTGTATGTATAAAAATGGTATTGTGTAATGAGACGAGATAAGATCGATCTTTTAAAATTGTAATGGTATTTAAATAAACGAGATAAAATGGTTATACTTATTGTGTAGTGGGTGAATCTTTTAAAATTGTTGGTAGTTTTTTGTTATACAGGTTTTGCATTTTATTAATGTACAGTGTATAGGCTGTAAAAAAAAATTTTAAGATTACCGGCGGTTTAAAAACCGCTGGTAATAATGTTTTTGGGAATAGAATTACCGGCGGTTTTAAACCGCCGGCAAAGGAAAAAACTCTGCAGGCGGTTTTCAACCGCTGGTAATGTTATTTTACCGGCGGTTTTATACCGCCGATAAAAATCATTACCGGCGATTTTTAAACCGCTGGGAATTCTTATTTTTACCGGCGGTTCAACAAAACCGTCGGTAAATTTTTTTTCCCGGCGGTTAAAAACCGCCGGTAATATTTTCCGACAGAGGTATTTCCGGCAGAATAATTACCGCCGGTAAAAATTTTACCGGCGATTTTTTTACTTTTTTCGGCGATTTTTTAACCGCCGGAAAAACTCAAATCTCTTGTAGTGACACCACCCCCATAGTCGGATATCACATGCAAAAGCAAGCTTATACATCCAAATACATCAAACGAAGACCTAACACTTAATTATTAACCACTAAAAACAACATTCTACACATCAAGGCTAACTAACTCAACCTCAAAGTATGATAAAAACATTTCATAACTAAATTTGAGTCACTACAAATCCTCCCCCCCCCCCCCCCTCTTAAAAGAATTTGATCCCCTAAATTTGTACCTGATCACTCGAACAATTGAGGATACACACGCCTTGTATTGCCCTGCTTTTCTTGAGCGTTAAATGACTTAGAATTTTGGGAATATAAGATAGGTAACATCATCCTAAATGTGGAAGCTAGATCGAAACCTCAAATGATACATAATCGAAACCACTTTATTCAAAAGATCTCACCATCATTTAACATGACATCATTCAAATAAAATACATCATAATAAAAAAGTCATGCTACGAACCACCTACAAATCGCCGTCACTCCTCGACAATTCCTTTCCCTTTGGCATCGCTTCTTCACCTGGAACGTTGAATATTCTAGGGACAAAGTCCAAAATAAGATGTTGAATTATCTAAGTAAGAGTTCAAAACAATATCATGAATGTATGCAAGACATGAAGAAAAACTAACATATCCTTAATATGCCCCTGCCCAAGAGAATCCCACACAACACTTAACCCTAACCGGGGAAAATGCAATCTTTCTAAAGGCAACACAACCACATCGACACATTAGCACAACACAGTCCTAACTTAAGAGAGCAATATCAATGACTCTCTTTGACACAACGAAAAACCATCGTCACCACTTCTGACACAGAATGGTCAACATTAATTCAAGAATCCAGGGAATCACCCCACAATCATGTTAAGGATTATGTTTCTACTCAAAAGCATATCGGATCCTGTCAACACAACCCTGGCCACAAGAATATCAACACTATCTCTAGGAATCCACGTCCACCTCGGAAACAATGTTACCACTCAAAGGCACTTGGGGTGGTGTCCATTAGCATCCCTGCCACTTAAGTTTATTCGGGGTGGTGTTCACTCTCAGCACCGCCACTTATCGACCGCCAGGGTGGTGTCCACTCTCAGCTTTCTTCATAAGTGGGTATTTTTCTTTGGCACGCTTTCCTAGTGCTATCACTCAAGTGCCATGTTATAAGTTGAAATCCCAATCCCAAAGGTACAACCAATCACCCTAGTGTAACTTCCCTGACCACCCAGCCTGGTACGGAACCCTATGTAGTCATCCCTACACACACACTCGACATAGAATACCCCTATACGTTTCTCTGACAAATACCTTGGGGAATTACGGCTACACTATCTGGGCAATATCCCAAGTTGAGATCCCATATGGACAACATAGAAACATGCCAATGCCACATGCCATTATTCGATGCAAAACAACATGTAATAAACATTTTGGGACGAAACTCCCATATGAAACCAATCACCATAGGTTAAAACTATTCACATGCAATCAAAACCCCTTTTGCATGTAATCAAATCATGTTTAGGAAGAATTAAAACCAAGTATTTATGGTAGAACCACTCACCTTAAACAATAACTCAGTATACCTCAAAAAGCGTGCATAACTTCCATTTTCATGCCAAACCTCGAAATTCACACAATCACTCAATTTTGAGTTCCAAAGCACCATATCCATCATATTTATTCAAATAAACATCAACACCCATTTTTTCCCAATTTTTTTCATAATTTTCACCTATTTTCTTCCTATTTTTCTCCCGATAATTCCAAAACAAATACCACCTCAAATACTTTCCCAATTTTTTCAACACCATAAATCATAAAATAATTCTAGGAGAATATTAAAAGAAATTTCAAAAAATACACATTGGCCACGCGCCCTTATGTGCTGGCGCGTGAAATGAAAGTAAAGGCTGACGCATGTGCTTTACGTGCCAATAGTCTTCTTCGGTTCCGGTACACCGGCGATGCTAGCTTTTGCTCTAGGTTTACTCTACTCTCTTAGTCGATTAGAATGGTATCCCTAGATGCTTGAAACAATGGCCAGAGGTACCTCAATCGACTGTTTAAACTTTAAGCTAAAGCTACTGCCTTGACTTTTCGGCGACCTTCGAAACCTATTAAAACGTACACCTTTGCTCACCAAACTTTCCAAAAACACTCTACAACTCACAAGGATCAAAAGCCCCTTATCCCTTGCCTTCGATTCCACCCAAAATGAGAGCAATTTGAGCTTGAAATTTTAAAAACCCTCAACTTAATTCAGCCTCTATTTATAGCCAAACCCGAGCCAAACGTCTAATCTAGGCCAATCCAAGGTCATTAATGGCCTTACCTCCCTTAGATCGACCCAAAACCTTGATTAAAGCCCTAAAAAATGACCTCCTAAAGCCTCGATTTTTTGGCTAAGACACGATTAGATTTCTTGAACAAATCAACTGACGACGTGGTCGATTCTTGGCCATGGACAACTCCCAATGCAACCTACCCTAGCCTTAGCCCTTCTAGAGCCCTTCCTCGAACCCCCCATAAGCTGAAATCGGCAATGGGAGAGGTGGCTGACGGCTGGTAGTGTTCACACTGCCAGTCTTTCCAAAATTTTAGTTTGGTCATCTCAACTTTTGAAATTACTTTTTGGCCATTTCCAAGAAGCCCTTGAACTTTCCATAAATTCCATTGAGATCCTCAAGTTCTAAGATTTTCATTTCATCCCCGAGAATTTAGAAATAACGTCATTTTGACCTCCCTCAACTAATTTTGAGAAATTACACTTAGGCTCGAATGAACTATTTGGCCGTAAATCCTTTCGATTCAACCCGAAATACATTATCACCAACAGCAAACTCTAAGTCTCATAACTGCTTATCTGCATAGCTCTTTTGATGATCTTGGGCAGTCATCTGTGCTCTAATCAATTTAATCTTCTCCGTGGTCTATTCAATAATGTCTAGCCCCAACACTGAACTACCCCCAACCTCCATCCAACATAATGGAGACCAGTAAGGTCACCTATACAGTGCCTTGAACAGTGCCATCTTGATACTGGATTGGTAGCTGTTATTGTAAGCAAACTCTACCAGCGACAGGTGCTTATCCCAATTCCCATGGAAATCTAGTACACACGCTCGGAGCATATCCTTCAAAACCTGAATATTCCGCTCCGTCGGCCCATTGATCTAGGGAAGGAATGTCATACTAAAAGTCAACCTTGTCCCCATAGCACTTTGTAATGTCCCCCAAAAGTGCGAGGCAAACCGAGGGTCCCAGTTTGACACAATACTGGTTGGTACTCCATGCAACCTCACAATCTCATCTATATATATCCTAGCCAGATGATGCATAGGATAAGTCTTCTTGATAGGTAAGAAATGTGTCGAATTCATGAGTCTATCGACAACCACCCACATAGTGTCATGACCTCTACTAGTACGGGGTAATTTGGATACAAAATCCATGGTAATCTGGTCACACTTCCATTTTGGAATAGATAAGGGACGAAGTAAACATGCTAGCCTCTGGTGTTCAGCTTTAACTTGTTGACACACTAAACAAAGAGACACATACTCAGTTATTTGCCTCTTCATACCCATAACCAATACTGGCGGCGCAAGTCCTGGTACATTTTTGCTACCTCTAGATGAATGGCGTAATGGGAACGATGAGCCTTAGAAAATATCTCATGTTTGATTGCCTCGTCGCCTAACACACAAATCCGTCCTTGAAATACAAGTAATCCATCATCCCTCAGGCTATAACCTAAAGGTCCAAATCTATCCATATCCAACCTAATATGTGCCAACCCCTCGTCAGACTTTTGTCGGTCCCGCATCCTGTCTACCAAACCTGAATGAATGCTCCTATAGGCATAGTAAACACCTAAGACATCCCTCAACCTTGAAATGGTAAGCTCACTTATCTGCTTTAGTAAAGACCACTCCTGAATCATCATAGTTGAAATTGAAGCTCCCCGTCGGCTCAAGGCATCTACTACTACATTTGCCTTGTCCAAGTGATACAGAATCTCGCAGTTATAATCCTTAATTAGTTCCAACCAACGCCACTGTCTCATGTTCAGCTCTTTCTAGGAGAACAAGTACTTCAAAATTTTATGATCAGTGAAAATCTGCACTTTTTCTCCATAAAGATAATGACACCAAATCTTCAAGGAAAATACCACACCTGCGAGTTCCAAGTTGTGAGTGGGGTAATTCGCCTCATGCTTTTTCAATTGCCTGAACGCATAAGCATTAACACAACTAGCTTGTATCAAAAAACACCCCAGACTTGTATACGAGACATCACTAAAAAGTGTAAACAATTCACCACTCCTGAGTATGGCTAACATAGGTGTTGAAGTCAATTGCTGTTTCAACTCCTGAAAACAATTCTCACAAGCGTTGTCCCAAATAAAGCCAACTCTCTTACGTGTCAGCTTAGTTATACGGGAAGTCAAATGAGCAAACACTTCAATGAAGTGTTGATAATATCCAACAAGACCTTAAAAACTTTGAACGTCTATCACAGTAGTAGGTCTTGGCCAATCCAACATGGATTTAATCTTCTCGAGATCCACAGTTATGCCTTCGCCAGAAACTATATGACCCAAAAACACTATCTGAATCTGCTAGAATTCACATTTAGAAAACTTGGCATACAACTATTTTTCCCGGAATCTCTGCAACACTAACCTGATCAAATGAACCTCATGACTCGACTGGTTGACGATCTATGTCTAACAAAAAAACCATTTATGTCTTAAGTAAGAACACAAGAGAGAGACACACTAGTAGATTAAAGTAGAACACAACTCAAACGATTATAAATTTATTGATGCAAATCCCTGAAACATTGAATTTTATTACTTCTTGATCCCTCCAAGTGATAATGTTTTTTCTTTTATCTTGTTAAGGCAAGGTTAAGCTTCAATTCAAATTCATTAAGTCTCTGTGTTCATTGTAATTTTATTTCTAGTGAATATAAAATATTTTTTTAATTTAGTAAAGAAACACACACATATATATAATAAAGTGTCATTTCAAATCCTTATGTATCCAAATTAGACCCAACTTAAAATATTTGAGATAATAAATTTAAAATTATGAATAACAAAATAAGGATCCAGTGAACTTTATATATCCAAATTAGCTTTTGATTTCTAAAACAATTTTTAATAATAACAATAATAATAACAATAATAGTCCCCTAATGCTTGAATCCAGAAATATTTTGATGGAAAATTGAAGAAGCAAAAGATAATCTTTGCTTTCTTCAAAAGAGTGATCGTAGAATAGCCAAATCATTAAATAGCCATGATTTGATTAATAAACAAATCATAGAATAAACAAAGTGATTGTTGACATGTAGAGAGGCTATGATAGTGATTGTCGACTTTTTTGCCACAGCCACAGCCACGGCCACAGACTTATTCAATCATATTAGTTGAAGAGTAACGATCTGCTGCCTGCGCTGAAGTGGCAGTAGATCATTGAGTGATCTGTTGACTTTTTTCTTCTCCTTCTTCAATCTTCCTCTATAAGATATGGAGAAGGAAGCCTTACAAGCAAGAAAGCCTCTTCTGTACGTAAGCTTAAACACATAGAGGGAGAGAGAGACAGAGAGAGAATGATTAATGAGAAGGAAGCCATTGATGCAGAGGCAATGTTATTGCTTGACGCCAAAGCAGAGATATGGCAACAGATGCTAAGCTTTGCAGACGCCATGGCACTCAAGTCTGCGGTGGAACTTCGCATAGCTGACATCATTCATTCTTCCGGCTGTCCAATCAGCCTATCCCAAATCGCCGCCGGCATAGACTCTCCTTCCCCGGATATCATTACCCTGGGGCGGATCATGAGATTTCTGGTTCGGAAAAAGATTTTCACAGCCACTCCTCCGTCGGTTGATGGCGGAGAGACCCTCTACGGGTTGAACCACGCCTCCAAGTTGTTGCTGCGCGATGCTGAGCTGAGCCTGGCGGCGATCGTACTGATGGCGAGCGACGCCAGGGCATTAGCTCCCTGGCAATGCTTCAGCAGGTGTGTGCGGGAAGGTGGGATTGCGTTCGAAAAGGCTCATGGCAAAACGATATGGGATTATGGCTCCGCCAACCCAGATTTCAACAAGGTCTTCAACGCTGCAATGGGATGTTCCGCCAAGGTCACCACTACCGCAATCGTCGCTGCGTACAAAGATGGATTTCATTCCATTGGGTCGCTCGTGGATGTGGGCGGTGGGATTGGAACGTCCATATCCGAGATCACCAAGGCCTATCCACACATCAAAGCAATCAACTTTGATTTGCCACATGTGGTCGCCACTGCACCTGAGTACCCAGGAGTTACCCATATTGGAGGTGACGTGTTTGAGTCTGTTCCAGAGGCTGATGCAGTTTTCATGAAGGTAATGGATTTAAATTTGGAAATATTTTAACACACACAAAAAGAATAGTTATTATTAGTTAACTGTCTAGATGATTTAATTCATGTTCTAATCATCAATTCGTGCAGTCGATTTTGCATCATTGGAGCGACGAAGACTGTGTGAAGATCTTGAAGAACTGCCGGAAGGCAATCCCAGAGAAGACAGGAAAGGTGATTCTAGTGGAAGTGGTTCTGAAGCCAGACGGTGAAAGCATGTTTGACAACACGGGATTTGTATTCGATCTCATAATGCTTGCTCACAGCTGTGGTGGAAAAGAGAGAGCAGAGGCTGAATGGAAACGAGTGCTGGAGAAAGGAGGCTTCCCACGCTATAACATCATCCGGATCCAAGATTTGCCTTCTATCATTGAGGCCTATCCAAACTGAATCATTCTCTCTCTAGTCCCTCCATGTATGGTCCGACCATGGCTGTCTTTGTCAACCCAAACTTTCAAGTAACCAGGCAAAATGAATAATAATTTTGGTTTCTGTTTCACAGTTGAAAATAGGCTCCAATTATTGATTTTTATTTATTTATTTAACAGTTAGTTCTTTCTTCTTTTGTTTAAGGTGTTGGCTTATATTCCATTTAAAAAGTTCAATGCCTTATGAGAGAGTGAAGTTGAGAATGGTAAGAAAAGGTACTTAACTAGTGGCAGATCCAGGATCAGAGCTTAATTAGTGATTAATTATATTTCTTATTAAGTAGATACATCTTATAATTATTCTCAACCATATTCATATTTTCAAAGCACTGCAAAATTAGCTTAAGGGAGAAATTGATTTTGGCTATTTATGTATAATTTTAGCAAACTTGAGGGGGGGGGGGGAATTTGAAAAAGTTTCAAATACTTACCCTATGTATAATTTTTTCAAACTTGAGGGTCGGGGAAATTGCTTCAACACCCCCTCCCCCAAGAAAACGTGAATAATAAATGGAAAAGGATTTTGTTTTCTATGTTGAGACCTGAAGAACCACTTAAACTTTTTGGTTATCCTAGGAAAGATCGTCCAAGAGATTGAACAAACATCTTGCTAGGCTGTAGTAACAGGGGGAATAGTGGTCTGACAATCTAGATTGCAAAAATGTGTTGTATTGTCTATCATGGAGATAGAGTTTATTACAATGACAGAAATTTGCAAGGAGTTGCTTTGGATGAAAAGACTTGTGAAAGAGTTTGGCTTTATATAAAAGACATATGTATTGTTTTGTGATTGTCAAAGTGTCATCCATGATAGTAAGAATCCAACATTTCATGGTAGATTGAAGCATATTTATGTTAGATATCATTGGATAAAATATATTTTGGACAAAGGGTATTTTGAATTCTAAATTGTTAGAGCTTGAGAAGGTCAAGGTCTACACGGATGATAATAGTTTGGATATGTTAACCAAGGCTTTGCCTAGTGAACACTAAAAAGCTTGTTGCTTGTTGTTTGATTACTAAAATGACAACCACCTTCACATAGTCGGGAGGGGGAGATTTGTTGAATTTTTCTTCCCTGTGAAGGATGACCCAAGTTATGTTTTAAACCTAAATTTTGTAGGGGTTTACTTAAGCCCTTTTTGCCTACTTACTGCTAGGGTTATCTCTTTCAAGTGGATGGTCTAGGGTTGGAGAGTAAAAGTATTTAATTTACAAAAAAAAAAAAGAAAATAAAGAGAATAAACCAAAAACTGTAGTAGAATTTCTATCCATCTGGCGAACTTCAAGTGGAAAATGGTATGTCATTCCATTGTGGGATTGAGTCAAAATTTGATGTGCACGCATTGAAGTTTTCTAAATGATGGGATCGTGGATTGGTTCTAAAATATTACTCAAGAGGGGGTGAATTTGGTGTTTTGACTATTTTTTCTAGAATACTGAAAATATCTTCTAATTTATGATGTAGTAAAGTTATTTGAAAAAAATATTTTCTTTAACTACAAACAAGATGTATCAGTGGATGGAATAAGCATGAATGAGTATGCAACATACAATATCTTGCATAAGAAATAATTTGAGAAAACTTTAGATATTTAATAAGTTCATACATGAAAATATTAATATGAAGATGTATGTATTAAAGAAAGGATACATTTTTGTAAAGATAGAAATCAGTTTTGAAAGAAATGAAATAAACATATGTAATGAGAAATGATTATGTAGTTAGAAATTCTCAAATAAGTTGTTACCTGTAGAGAGGAACTAATGTTTGAAATTTCTTTTTATGAAATTTATTCAAAATTGATACATAAATGTTTTATGAAAACTGAATGTAAGATATACATATAGTTTTGGTATAAAGATAAAGGAGTTTATAAAACATTTATTAAAATATTGCAAAAGTATATAATTTTTAAGATGATTCCAGTTAAGAAAACGTTTTCATGACAATTAGGCAATTAGAAAAACAATGCATTAATTAAACTGTGTTTGTGAATGAAAAAACGTAGGCATAGTAGATAAAGAATAAAGTTGTTAAAATGTAAATAATAAGAAGAAAACAACATGAACACGGTAATTTAGAGTGGTTCAGCCAATATGCCTAATCCATTACTTTAACTCCTCATTAAGAATTTAAAAAACATCCATTAAGGATATTATCTTTTAGGACTCAACTATAACTCATATATAATTTTTATAGACTCAACTGAAACCTTCATTTTTGTAGGCTAAGTAAGAACCCCAACTTTTACAAGCTAAACAGTAACCTCCACTTTTAACGGGTTAAGTAGGAATCCCAATTTTCATAGGCTAAGTAGTAAGCATTGCATGAGCCTTTTTCTTTCTAGGTTGAGCCACAACCACTACCTTTCAAAAGATAAGGTGTAACTTTTACAAGAGTTTCATAAAGAATTGTGAAAGACTAAATTAAGAGAAAATACAAGATTATACAATGATATCAACTATTCTCTTAAATAAAAGAGAGTTCGAAAGAATGAATGAATAAAGCACTCAAGTCTCTTAATCTAAATTTGGTGTGAATGATCACATAAGACAAACCAGATGATTTCTTGAAGCGAAGAAAAACACGCTTGCATAAATATAATTTATCAATCTTAATTATATAAGAGAGCAAAGTTAGATGAATTGGGATAAGCAAATAAAGCTCTAAAAATCAAAATTATCTGCTTTTTGCTTACTGAGTAGTGGCTATAAAATTTAAAATTAGATGTCAGTCACCCGATTAACTTATGGACATACTTGACTAATATACGGGCATACTTGATTGGATAACTCATGTAATCAATTATATAGAAGTCTCACTCGAGTATGACTAAGCATTACTCGACTAACTCACAAATCATAAAGACTTTGCATTAAGCATTCAACAACGGGGCTAAACTTATTTGACTAACAAAATGATATACTCGAATACAGATAACTGATACTCGATTAAAATTAAGCATAGAGACTTAGCCAGATTCAATCCAATCTTCACTCAATTAAAACATATATATAATCAATTATAAAATATAATAGTCAATTGAGAGAATATATACTCGACCAAGGAAATACTTGAAATTTTTAATAGCGGAAAGATACTCGAGTGAAAATCATCATTACTCGATTGATTTTTGAAATACTCCAGTTTGCATAAAATAGATTTTGCTAAAACATATAGTTGACTAATTTGAAAGACACATAAAGCAATACTCGACTAGAATATGCTCATATTTCAACATATATAAAGATACTCAATTTTATAGATACCATACTCGATTTTAGCTTTAAGAAATAAAATTTTTGTATAACACATACTCGAGTAGGTTTTTATGATACTCGATTTAAACATAACAGTACTCCATTAATTAAAAAAATAAATCAAGCAATACTCAATTAATTCAAAAAATATTTTAAGGTTGAAAATCAAGTGTATAAGTTTTGAATGAATATTTGGCTACTTTGCCTTCAAAAGCTTCCGATATATATATATACTAGCGTATACCCGTGTCTGAAGACACGATATAAATAATATTAAGATTAAAATGCAATAATATTCATTAAAGTTATTACAGATTTGTTAACATTTTATAATAAAAAAATTACTAAATCTATATAATAAAGCACATTAGTAAGTGTTCTATAATCTGAATACATTAAATTAAAAATTAAATATCAAACGATACATACCAATCGTCGCTGGGGACCCTTGGAGCCTCCGATAACGGCCGATCGGGGGTTTGTGGGTCATCTCATACCTCCATCGCCCCCTGCCATCCCTCGCAACGCCTCGCCCCCATTCGTCGCCCCCCTCCCACCTATCGTAGACCCTCCATTCCCCCCCTCACACTGTCGCACCCGTCGATGACATGGGTGGGTGGGTTTGTGAGAGGAAAAAAAAAAAAAAAAAAGAGCGAGAGGGAAAGAGGCAGTGAGTGAGGAAATGGGAGAAAGGGTGCAATAGAGGGGGGGGGGAAGAGGCAATGAATGAGGAAGTGAGTGATCGTCGCACCCATTGGCCCCTTACATGCCGTCGTCCCTCCTGCCTCATTCACCACCATCACACTTGCCAACCCCCCAGCCACCGTCGACCCTCTCTTCCCTCACTGTTGTCGCACCTGTCGATGGCATGGGTAGATGGGTCTATGAGAAAGAGGAAGAGAGAGTGAGGCAATGAGTGAGGGAGTGAGTGGTTGTCGCACCCGCCGGCCCCCCACCGCTGTCGCACCTACCGATGGCATGGGTGGGTAGGTTTGTGAGAGAGAGAAAGTGAGTGAGGGGTGTCTCTGAAATATTTTAAATATTTTTAAATATTATTCTACTTTATTATATAGATGACAATTATAATAATAATATTATTTTAAACATAAAATAGTGACATTTTAAATTTGAAATAAGAAATCAAAAAATAGAGGAATCGTCCTCTAGAAATTATGAGAGTTTTTTTATATTTAATTTTATGAAAAAAATGTTTTTAGTTATTTACAATTATCATATATGATAAAATTTGATAACTAACATATTCCATCATAAAATTTGATTGATAGTTTGCGTGATACATTTTGGTTACATAATAAATTGAATATTTTTCTGTTGGGCTAAGAGAGTTTCTGGGCAAAGGATTTGTTTGGTTTTGGGTTTGAAGTTGTTAAAATATATGATGTGAGATAATTACAAAAAATTCCATAGAATATAGTGACATTTTAAAATAAGAAATCAAAAAATAAAAAAATCATCTTACAAAAATAAAAAAAATAAGATTATTTTTAGTTCTTTACAATTATCCTAAATGATAAATTTAATTTTTTATTAATTAATAAATCATAACTCAACATATTCTATCATAAAATTTAATTGACAGTTTACGTGATAAATACACATACAAAAAAAGAGTTACACAAAATATATGAAATAGAGTTGCACACAAAGAATATATATATACATAGACAGAATACATAAATATACATACACACACAAAATATATTTAATTAATTCAATACATTAACATACATACACACAGAGAATACAATTATAAATATACATACACATAAAAAATACATTTAATTAATGGAACATGCAACTATAAAAATACACATAAAAAATACATTCCGTGCACAGCGCAACGCAATGTATTAATTAATTTGGAGTCCGTGCACAACTATGTATTAATTAAAAAATACATTTTTCTTTTATTTTTTTCTCCTTTTCTATTCTTCTTCTTCCTCCTGATTCTTCTTCCTACAACGCAACGAACAGCACCAGCCATCACCCGCGCAACCTCCGTCGGCCTCTGCTGTGGCCAACACCATCTCTGCCAGTCGTCCTCAGTCGCCACCCCACTGCCGCCATCAGCCATTCGCCTCTAAGGGCCACCATCGCCATTTGACCCTGCGTGCATGAACCGCCATCACCGTTTGACCCTATTGTTGCATCGTCCGACCACCATCAGCAGCGCCTCCGACTGCCGCACCCAACCGCTGTATCGTTCGCCACCGGCCACCGTTCGGCCTTCAACTCCCTCGCCCACTGCTTACTCTCTGTATATATAGAGAGAGAGTCGATTGTGAGTGGGCGGTTGCGTTGTGAGTGTGTATATAGATGTATGTGAGTGTGTGCCTGTGTATATAGCCAAGTGTAGATAGATGTGAGCGTGTGTATATATATATGTGTGTGGGGGGGGGTGGGTGGCTACGTTGTGATGTGAATGCGTATATATATATGTGTGTGCGGGTGGAAGATGGCTGCCTCACTTTGGGCGGAAAAACTTTTAATCCCAGCCATCAATGTATCAGAAATTGATCCCAACCATCAAAATGTCTATACATTTTAGATAATTTAAAAACTGTTCTGCCATATTATATATATATATATACTTAGTTTAACAAAAGGTTTTTACTTAAGCCGAATTTTCAAAATATTTTCTCAAACATTTTGCAACAAGCTTGATTAATATAAAGTTATATTTTGCAATTTTGAAATATATATAAGAATATATGAATCTGAAGTTCTCTAATTTAAAGAAAAATATATTTATAAACTTCATACCCCTTTATCAGCTCAATACTTAATTGTTTTGAAAAACATATATAAATATATAAGTATGAGGTTTTTCAATATACATATATAAAATATTTTAAAAATCATCAATAAACCATATTTACTTAAAATATTTTTTTCACGATTTTTTCATCATAAATCAAAATACAAATTTCTCAACAGGTTCACTATAACTTATATTTCTATGTGAACAGTAGCCATGATTTTGTTGAGATTTCTCAAATTTTTCTACTTTTCTATGCTTGATTCCTTTGTTGTTGCAATTGGAGTTGTGTACTCTGTGAGGTTGAACAAGGTTTTATGTAACCTTTTTAATTTGATTATAGTAGACCTATTGATGGATTCTTGGTCTCGTGGTTTTTCCTATTCAATTTGGAGGTGTTTACCAGGTAAAATTCTTGCTTGTTCTTAAATATTGTTTGTTAGACTTGCAATTTCCTCCTCTTAGATTCAATCAATTACAAGAGTTAAATTTCAAACAAAAAGTGACTTAAAACTAAAAACAAAGAAACAATTTATTATTACTTAATTTAGAAAAACAAAATTTCCAATCTTTTGTTAAATACTAGGTGGGATACTATGGGGGTTGCATTATAGCCAACATGCTTGCTAGAGGGTTGATTGGGTTTATACACATACCAAGTGCATTTCCAGAAGGTTTCATTAAGTGGTGTCACATGTCGAATAAGTCCCATTTGCTTAAATCTTATTTTGGTGCCATGTGTTGAGTTTCATGCATCTTACTAAATTACTTTCATATGTAAACTACATCATGAATGAATTGCCATTATTGTGTACACAAGACGAGTTTGGGATCTGTTAGTTTATGTTTTCGAATAAGACCCAAGGCTATAACGATTTTTTTCGAATGGGTTTTATCTTTATAGGCTTTGACCCAGGATTGAAGAACCCAAGTCCATTACCACTTTTAGGCAGCCCATTTTAGAAGTCAAGCCACAAACCCTAATTCCACTTTGGAGGAGAAATTGGCCTCAACCCATTTGCTCAAGTGGGAGAAGCCCACTTCCTTAGCCCATTACTCTCTTACCCTAGGCCCTCAATATAAAAGGGAACTTATTTCCCTTTCTTGTCCCTATGTGGCGGTCAGTCGATTGTTTCCTTCGTGGTTTCCTTTTGTGGCTGATCTTCCATGGCTCTATTTCTATCTTGGTCCAATGCCTCTTTCCACGTTGAGAGGACCCATCTTTCCTTGGTTGATCTTGGCCGTGATTTGTTGATGATGGGTGTGCCCTATTTAGGGGTTTAAATCATCTTTTATGGGCAAGCTTTTCTCTCTTGGCTTCATGCTTTTGACCCACTGTCTTCGTGACCAATCTACCTTTTTGGTGACCTACTGTGTGTGGTTTTGATCTTTTGGGGGAGAGAGTGCTTCGTTTCTATTCGGCCAAAAGGTATTGGGGGTTTTCTGGGCTTTCGGTTTGGGGGCTTCTTTGTGGATTTTTGGTCCCTATTCGTTAGTGTTACCAAAGTGGTGAACGGACACTAGATCTGAGATTTGAACGATTTAATAGGGAGTCTTTTCTTTACTGTTCTTCGTGTTTTTATTTTTGTTAAATCTGGTTCGATTGTGGTTTTGCACTAACCCTTTGTTTTGTAGTTTTTCCGCAACAATTGGTATCAGAGCCTTGTTTGGCTTTAGGGTAGTGCCTTGTTTCAAACTAGATCTAAAAAGCCCCATCAGTTTTAGATTTGATTTCACGATAAGTGGTTTCCATATCAGATCTGATCTTGGTTCGATTTCTCTTTGTAGCTTGTGAGTTGGGTCGAAAGGACCCTAGATCCAGATCCAGCAAGTCGCGGGTCATCTTCCCGAGCAGTATGTGGATGCTTACTCGCCTACCAGCCAGCAGCACGTGGACTTGCAGGCGGCGGTGCATGAGGCGGCGCGTGGAGGCTGGGGTACCCTTCTTCTTTTCCAGATCCGATCCTACATCATTCACAGATCTCAGTCCTGAGATCTATACACTAGTAACCTCTATGGTTTAAATTTTTTGATTTCCATTTCCAGCAACTAGTAGGTCATCGTGTGTGGGTGGCCATTAGGTTTGGGGGTTATCCTATGGTGGTAACCATTTCTTGTTGCGAGAATTAGGATTATCTGTGATTTTCTTGTGCTAACATAACCTATTTTGGTGTTGTTAAGTCTTGCTTAGAAAATCAATTATATTGTGTTGTGTGTGAAATCTGCCTTAGTTGATCCTTTCTGTTAGGTTGCAATTGAAACCCTAAAATTCTATCAGATTATTTTTCCCGTGTGTTTTAAGCATATTTCTATGTGAACATGTTTGCACATTACTTTGAATTAGGGGTTTTCAATGGGAATGGTGATTTCTCAATTTGGCAACAAAAAATGAAAGGAATTTTGGTCCAACAAAAAGTCTCTAAAGCCTTAGATGGTAAATACCCTGAATCATACACAGCTAAACAAAAAACTGAGGCTGATGAATTAGCTTATACCTTTATTATTTTACACCTTTCTGATTTTATTTTAAGGAAAGTAGGAAAACTGGATTCTACAAAAGAGTTATAGGAAAAATTAGAAAAACTCTGTGAAAAAATCCACACCCAATAAACTTTTCTTGCTTGAAAGCTTCTTTAGTTTTAAAATAGACTCCTCTTGGGATCTAGGTGACAACCTAGATATCTTCAATAGCTAGTGCAAGATATAACAAATTGTGGTGAAAAGTTGACCGAAGAATACAAAGCCATAATTCTTTTAAATGCAATTCCAGATGCATATAAGGAGGTTAAAAATGCCATTAAGTATGGTAGGGACACCTTGACATCCGAAATCGTCATAGATTCCCTTAGGAGCAAAGAAATGGAGTTAAAAAGTGAGAAAATGCATGGAGAGGTCCATATGATGAGAGGTAGATCTCAATCAAGAGGACATGAGGGAGAAGGTAAGAAGAAAGGTAGAAGTAGGTCTAAATCCAAAGCCAAAGGTAAGTGTAAGGGTAAGGATAAGTGTTTTGTTTGTGGAAAAATCGAACACTACATCAAAGATTGTTATGCCGAGAAAGGCAAACAAAAGGAAAAATTAAAAGAACAAGAAGAGGCAAATGTAGGGACCTGATATGACCCTAGTGAAGTTTACATGCTTTTAGATTCTAACACTACTGAAATAAAAGGGAACTTATTTCCCTTTAGGCAGCCCATTTTAGAAGTCAAGCCACAAACCCTAATTCCACTTTGGAGGAGAAATTGGCCTCAACCCATTTGCTCAAGTGGGAGAAGCCCACTTCCTTAGCCCATTACTCTCTTACCCTAGGCCCTCAATATAAAAGGGAACTTATTTCCCTTTCTTGTCCCTATGTGGCGGTCGGTCGATTGTTTCCTTCGTGGTTTCCTTTTGTGGCTGATCTTCCATGGCTCTATTTCTATCTTGGTCCAATGCCTCTTTCCACGTTGAGAGGACCCATCTTTCCTTGGTTGATCTTGGCCGTGATTTGTTGATGATGGGTGTGCCCTATTTAGGGGTTTAAATCATCTTTTATGGGCAAGCTTTTCTCTCTTGGCTTCATGCTTTTGACCCACTGTCTTCGTGACCAATCTACCTTTTTGGTGACCTACTGTGTGTGGTTTTGATCTTTTGGGGGAGAGAGTGCTTCGTTTCTATTCGGCCAAAAGGTATTGGGGGTTTTCTGGGCTTTCGGTTTGGGGGCTTCTTTGTGGATTTTTGGTCCCTATTCGTTAGTGTTACCAAAGTGGTGAACGGACACTAGATCTGAGATTTGAACGATTTAATAGGGAGTCTTTTCTTTACTGTTCTTCGTGTTTTTATTTTTGTTAAATCTGGTTCGATTGTGGTTTTGCACTAACCCTTTGTTTTGTAGTTTTTCCGCAACAATTGGTATCAGAGCCTTGTTTGGCTTTAGGGTAGTGCCTTGTTTCAAACTAGATCTAAAAAGCCCCATCAGTTTTAGATTTGATTTCACGATAAGTGGTTTCCATATCAGATCTGATCTTGGTTCGATTTCTCTTTGTAGCTTGTGAGTTGGGTCGAAAGGACCCTAGATCCAGATCCAGCAAGTCGCGGGTCATCTTCCCGAGCAGTATGTGGATGCTTACTCGCCTACCAGCCAGCAGCACGTGGACTTGCAGGCGGCGGTGCATGAGGCGGCGCGTGGAGGCTGGGGTACCCTTCTTCTTTTCCAGATCCGATCCTACATCATTCACAGATCTCAGTCCTGAGATCTATACACTAGTAACCTCTATGGTTTAAATTTTTTGATTTCCATTTCCAGCAACTAGTAGGTCATCGTGTGTGGGTGGCCATTAGGTTTGGGGGTTATCCTATGGTGGTAACCATTTCTTGTTGCGAGAATTAGGATTATCTGTGATTTTCTTGTGCTAACATAACCTATTTTGGTGTTGTTAAGTCTTGCTTAGAAAATCAATTATATTGTGTTGTGTGTGAAATCTGCCTTAGTTGATCCTTTCTGTTAGGTTGCAATTGAAACCCTAAAATTCTATCAGATTATTTTTCCCGTGTGTTTTAAGCATATTTCTATGTGAACATGTTTGCACATTACTTTGAATTAGGGGTTTTCAATGGGAATGGTGATTTCTCAATTTGGCAACAAAAAATGAAAGGAATTTTGGTCCAACAAAAAGTCTCTAAAGCCTTAGATGGTAAATACCCTGAATCATACACAGCTAAACAAAAAACTGAGGCTGATGAATTAGCTTATACCTTTATTATTTTACACCTTTCTGATTTTATTTTAAGGAAAGTAGGAAAACTGGATTCTACAAAAGAGTTATAGGAAAAATTAGAAAAACTCTGTGAAAAAATCCACACCCAATAAACTTTTCTTGCTTGAAAGCTTCTTTAGTTTTAAAATAGACTCCTCTTGGGATCTAGGTGACAACCTAGATATCTTCAATAGCTAGTGCAAGATATAACAAATTGTGGTGAAAAGTTGACCGAAGAATACAAAGCCATAATTCTTTTAAATGCAATTCCAGATGCATATAAGGAGGTTAAAAATGCCATTAAGTATGGTAGGGACACCTTGACATCCGAAATCGTCATAGATTCCCTTAGGAGCAAAGAAATGGAGTTAAAAAGTGAGAAAATGCATGGAGAGGTCCATATGATGAGAGGTAGATCTCAATCAAGAGGACATGAGGGAGAAGGTAAGAAGAAAGGTAGAAGTAGGTCTAAATCCAAAGCCAAAGGTAAGTGTAAGGGTAAGGATAAGTGTTTTGTTTGTGGAAAAATCGAACACTACATCAAAGATTGTTATGCCGAGAAAGGCAAACAAAAGGAAAAATTAAAAGAACAAGAAGAGGCAAATGTAGGGACCTGATATGACCCTAGTGAAGTTTACATGCTTTTAGATTCTAACACTACTGAAATAAATGTTATACTTAGGGAACATGGGCAAGAATGGATTCTTGACTCATATGCATCATTCCATGTCACATCCCAAAGACATTAGTTTGAAAATATGCGTGAATCCGAGGGTGGTCATGCCATAGTTCGTAGCAATATCGCATATAAGGTCGTAGGGATTGGAGACATCACTCTTAAGTTAGACACAGGCTGTGTCTTAAAGTTGAGAAATGTTAGATTCATCCTCGAAATGGCTAGGAACTTAATTTCAGTAGGAGAGTTAGAAAAGAATGGGTTTACAGAGAAGATAGAAAATGAAATGATAAAAATGATTAAAAGAGCAATGGTGGTGTGTAAGAGAGTTAGAAGAAATGGGATATATACCTTAACTACCGAGGTAGTGAGTAGCTTAGGCTCTCACATTGACTCAATCATTTCAGATGCCACTAAAAAATGGCACAATAGGTTAGCCCACGTAAGTGTTAGAGGGCTTAAGTTCCTAAATGATAAGGAAGTCTTTGGTAAGCACTGTGCGTTCGACATCACCTTTTGTGACCATTGTGTGTTAGGAAAACACCATAGATTATCATTCTCCTTAAATGTGCATAAAGCCTCAAGGGTTTAGAGTATATTCATTCAGACTTATGGGGACTAGCATCAAATCCCACATTTGGTGGGAATAGATATTTTTTGTCCATCATAGATGATTTCTCTAGGAGAGTATGGGTATTTCTCTTAAAAGAAAAACCAGAAACCTTTAAAAATTCAAAAATTGGAAAACTCAGATAGAGAATCAAATAGACAAGACAATAAAATATCTTAGAACAAATAATGATCTAGAATTTTGCAACAAAGAATTTGATAACATGTGTAAGGAATGTGGTGTAACAAGACATAAGACTGTCCCTCACACCCCGCAACAAAATGGGGTGGCTAAAAGAATGAATAAGACTCTCTTAGATAAGGTTAGGTGTATGATGATCAGTTCTAATATACCTAAGTCTTTTTGAGGTGAAGCAGTTATGAATGCTTGTTACTTAGTTAACTTAACCCTATCATCTGCATTAAAGGGTGACACTCCTTATGAGAAATGACATGGAAAATGTGCCGACTATTCAATCCTTAGAACTTTTGGTTGTACTGTCTATTCCCACCAGAATGAAGGCAAATTAGAACCTAAAGCAAGAAAATGTGTTTTCTTAGGATACCCTGAAAGAGAAAAGGGTTATAGGCTTTGGGATAGAAGTCAAAAGGGAATGAAGATAATTGTGAGTAGGAACGTCACCTTTAATGAGTTGGAGATGCCTTGTTTGCAATCAAATAGTGATAAGCAATAAGATAGTAAGAGCGAGGATTCCCTAGAAGAGTGAAGGAATATTAGCACCAACATTCCCATGACCTCAAGCGAGGTGGAGAGTCAAAACCAGTTTGAAGAAAATGAGGAGAATGAGATAATAGAAGAAGAATAGCCTCTCTTAGACCAACCACCATTATCTAACTATCAGTTAGCCCGAGATAAGGAGAAGTGATCCCGTAGGATTCATCAAAGGCTAGAAATTGATTTCAACTTAGCCTATGCTAGTTAGCAAGAACTAGCCAATAAAGAGCCAAACACATATGAAGAGGCCATTAAAAGTGAGCATTCTAAAAATTGTATAAAAGTAATGAGAGAAGAGATGAGTTCCCTCAATAAAAACCATACATGAGAGTTAATACAAGTCCATTGTGGGCTATAAATGGATCTTTAAGGTTAAGGAAGGTACAAGTGAAAAAGATCCCATAAGATTTAAGGCTAGGTTAGTAGCCAAAGGTTTCATACAAAAGGAAGGGGTAGATTACAATGAGATTTTTTCACCAGTTGTTAAGTATACCACCATACGTGTCATGTTTGCATTTGTTGCATACTTTCATTGGGAACTTGAACAACTAGACGTTAAAACTATTTTTCTGCATGGTGACTTAGAAGAAAAAATCTACATGTTTCAACCCAAAGGTTTTGAAAATAAGAGAAAACCAGATTTTGTGTGTTTCTTGAAGAAATCTTTATATGGTTTAAAACAATCACCCAAGTATTGGTATAAATGTTTTGATTTTTGGTTAAATCAATCAGTTTTGTATTTTCAACATAAAAATAAAGATGATTGTGTGATCCTTTTGCTTTATGTTGATGACATGCTTTTCATTGGCCCTAATGTTAAAAAGATCAATAGCATAAAATCAACTTTAAATGGTGAATTTGACACGAAAGACCTAGGAATGGCTAAAAGGATCCTAGGTATGGAGATTGTAAGAGATAGGTTAAATTACATGCTATTTTTGCATCAAACATCATATGTGTTAAAAATTCTAAAAAGATTTAGTATGCATGAGAGCAAATCAGTATCTTCACCCTTAGAAACCCATTTCATATTGTCAAGAGATAGATCTCCAGTTAATGAAGAAGAAGAGGAGTATATGAGTACAATCCCTTATTCTAATGTAATGGGATTGGTTATGTACCTCATGGTGTGTACTAAACCAGACCTAGCCCATGCCATTAGCACCTTAAATAAATTTATGAGAAACCTAGGTCCCGTCCATTGGGAAGCGTTGAAATGGCTACTTAGGTATTTGAGGGGTACGTTCAATGTAGGATTAGTATATAAGCATCATTTAGATAAAGTGAGTCTAAAGGGGTTAACGGATTCAGACTATGCAGGTGATAGAGACAATAGGAAATCAACGTCATCCTATGTGTTTACTTTGTGTAATTCATGTATCGGTTGGAAGTCTGAACTCGAACACATTGTTGTTTTCTCTACCACTGAGTTTGAATATATAGTTGCTACAGAAGCTATTAAGGAAGCTTTATGGCTTAAAGGAGTGCTTAATGAACTGTGTGTTCTAAATGAAAATGTTACTATTTTTTCTGATAGTTAGTTAGCTATTCATTTGTGTAAAAACCTTGTTTTTCACGATCGCACTAAACACATTGACGTGATATTTCACTTTATTCATGATATTATATCTCAAGATGCTATTAGACTTGAAAAGGTGCTTTCAGATTTCAACCCCTCTTATATGGGAACAAAAGTGCTTCCTATGGAAAAATTTAGAAGGTGCCTTGATCTTCTAAGCATTGGTAAAGTTACGTGAGAATTGGTAATGGTTTCTTACTCATATGCCTATTGATCATTCTTATGCATTTGTTGCATGTTTTCTTGTTGCATGTGTGTGCTGGACTTATTTGGAAATAAGGTGGAGATTTGTTAGTTTATGTTTCCAAATAAGGCCCAAGGCTGTAACAATTTTTTTCGAGTGGGTTTTATCTTCACAGGCTTCGGCTCGGGATTGAAGAACCCAAGTCCGTCACCACTTTTAGGCAACCATTTTAGAAGTCGGCCCACCATCCTTAATCCCATTTTGGAGGAGAAATGGGCCTCAACCCTTTGCTAAAGTGGGAAAAGCCCACTT